>NC_088360.1:69222105-69245070 GCF_034508935.2 Berghia stephanieae | reverse complement strand
ATGGTACGGATAGTGCTCGACATTTAGCAATGGAGCGAATTATTATTTTAATATTTACCACAATGTTGGAGTCAGTCTGACTGACTATTAAAATAATATATATATATTATATTAATATATATATATATATATATATATAATATATATATATATATATATATATATATATATATATATATATATATATATATATATATATATATATATATATATACTTACTTACTTACTTACTTATCTGAACCAGAGACCAACTGAGCTCTGGCCCTTCGGTCTTGTGCCATGACGTAGAAGTTAGACGTCCTTTGTAGTTGTTCCAGGTGACTATAAAGTGTGTTACTGATGCTTGGATTTGGTGGGAGGAATGTGCATCTCAGGTCTTCAAGAGGTTGACATTCAAGCAAGTGATGTGTTACTGTTTCATTGGGGTGTTGAGATAGGGGTCAGGAAGGGGATGTGTCTTTTGTAATTTTGCTTAAATGGCTGTTGAGTGGTATGTGTTGTGTTCTTAGTTGAAAGATGATGCTTTGCTGGTATATATATATATATATATAAAATCAAAAAGTTTAGATCTGGCTAGCCATGTGCCATAGAAAAACATAAGACAAAAGGGACTACTCCAGAAATCAGAAGCAGATCAAAGAGCAGTATATACATCTCTATCCTTGTAGCTAGTCTGAAACCACCAGGAAATCCCACACTGACAGTAAGAATACAAAAGGCAAACACTAAAAAGGTTACAAAAGAAGAATTGTATCAAAAACCTAACAATTACATAGTCAATAATGGAAAGATGATTTACAAAGGAAAAAATTATTATCTTTCATTAAAATATAAGTACAGTAGAGTATGACCATAGCGGGACCATCGCTACAACGGGACCTTGCACAAACCCCGCTTTTTTAAACTATATAAATTCAATTACCTGTGCTTGGGTTTAGCGGGTCAAGGAAAGGCCCGAACTTGCTTACAGCGGGGAAAAATTGAGCGAGCTGTAGGGCCAATAAATAGAATTTATCAATCGGCTAAATCCTTCACGCGGCGCGACTCAGCGGGTGACGTAGACTTGGCATTGTCTCTCTCTCCCGCCACCCAAGACTAACACACATGCCTCCGTCTGCCTTTGTTTCGCTCGTGTCTTCACACACACCTCTCTTGTCTACCCGCACTTCTTTTGCCACTCGCTCTATTTCTTGTATGCGTTGATTGGTCAGTCTTGCGATGATTAATTAAGTTGGGCAACCTGATTTAAAAGAGATGCGTTGCACAAGCTGACACTGTGTGCAAAGCCCTTGTCCAATTAGAGGCTTGTGCGCATGCGGTGGTGTGTACATTTTAATCCAGATCAGCCCTATTGTGCCATTCCTCATTCATTGCAATTGTTGCTGCTCAAGCATACGCATCACTCGCACTCGTTCGTATTGTATTATTTTTACTATTTTAGTACTCATATCAAGAGAAAGCCTGAGAAAACGATGGCTACCAAAGGAAACAGGAAATGTTTCTCACTCGAATTGAAAGCTGAAATAATCAACGAAGTAGACAAGAAAAGGAAGACGAAATCGCAAATTTGTAGGGATTATGATATTTCATCTGGAACGCTCTATACCTTTTTGAGAGATAGAGAAGCAATCTTGTCAGCAATCAGTAAAGGACAATTCAACCCAGACAGAAAACGTCTCAATACTACAGGACAAGAAGAACTGGACCGCTGCCTCCTCGTTTGGTTTCATCAAGCTCGGGCCTGTAGCACACCTATTTCAGGCCCTATCTTTTTTTAGAGGAACTAGCACAGGCGCTTGGTTTGACAGACTTTCTGATGAGCAGAGGTTGGATCGACAGATTTAAACTCAGGCACGGCATTGGTTTGAAAGTAATCAGCGGAGAAGCTGCCTCGGCACCAATAGAAACAACAGTGAAGTGGAGAGGAAAGGAGCTGCAAGAAATTATGAAGGAATACAACAAGAAGGACATTTTCAACGCAGACGAAACCGGGCTTTTTTACAAATGCCTGCCCAACAAGATGCTGGCAATGAAAGGTGACACCTGCACGGGTCAAAAGATTCCAAAAGAAAGAATTTCAATCCTTTTAGCAACCAACACGGATGGAAGTCAAAAGCTACCACTTCTTGTCATTGGAAAATCTGAAAGGCCATGATGCATGAAGAACATCCGAACTCTTCCTGTGACCTACAAAGTGAACAAGAATGCCTGGATGACGGGATCAATCTTCGAGGAATGGTTTCGAAAGTGAGACAGAAAATCTCTCCTTGAATGCTGTAGCATAGCGCTCATTGTGGACAACTGCAGTGCTCATCCTCGGTTGGACGGCTTGAGAGCAGTGAAACTACAAGTGTTCTACAGCCTTGTGATCAGGGCATAATACAGAACTTCAAGAGCCTCTACAGAAAAAGAGTTCTCCGAAGATTCATCACACTTCTTGATGAAAGTGAATCCGATGACACTCACTACAAAATGACTGTCCTCGATGCCATCAACTACTCCGCTGCCGCTTGGGATGATGTGAAACAAGCAACCATCGCAAACTGTTTCAGGAAGGCAGGCTTCACACAAGAGGATGGCGACAGTGTGAGTGAAGTTGTAACCAACCCACCGACTGCAACTGACAGCACAGAGGAACAAGAAGCGATACACCTCTTCAACCAAGCAGCAAAGGCTCTCGGCATCACTCAACAAACATTTGGAGAGTATGTTGAGGTGGACAGTCACATTCCCACATCAGAACACTTAAGCCTCAAAGAGATAGCGCTCGCAGCTCACGAAACAGAAGTTATGACTGCATCCACTGCTACTGCTACTAAGGAAAAGGATGAAGAGGAAGAAACTGACACTAATATGGAGCAAACCATTGTGTCCAACACAGAAGCAGAGAATGCCGTCAACACGCTTAAGCTTTATCTTCAGCAACATGATAAGACATCAAAGGAACTGACGCTGTTGAGTGACATGGAGAGAAGGCTTGGCAAGATCGTCACAAAGTCAAAGAAACAGTCAAGCATCAAGGCTTTCTTCAAGCCTGTTTAGAAAGGTGTGATTCCCCCAAGCCCATGAGATGATCTGTGGGAGACACAAAAAAAACAAAAAAAAGAACAAAAAAACAACAAAAAACAACCAAAAACAAATACTGAACCAAAGATAGTTCATTTCAAGACTCATGGGTCACGTTAGTTTTATTGACATTCAAGGGAGGTGTTCATGTATAATTTTGGGACATTTTCCCCTGCTTTCCTATAGTGGGATTCTTCTGCTGGGACCAAAAGTCCCTCTATAGGTATGCTCTACTTTACAACTGTTTCCCTCTCTGCAAAAACCCCCAGGCGAAACCAAATGGCAGCATTTCAAAAGAAAAGGAAAAAGACATTCACATAGAAAGGAGAAACGATTTAGGGGATTGAATAGCTAGGCCGTAGACAGATGAAGACATTGTCTGTCAGCAGGGTCCAACATTCCCCCACCTTTAGGGGAATTTCAGCCGCTCAATATAATGCAATGATCAAAAGCAGTGTTTTAAACTGCCAAAACATCAAAAAGCATACATTTTATGTATAATATTTAATTAAATGAGAAATTAATTTAAGGGCTACTCAATGCCATTTTACCCCCTCTTTGTCTGTGTTAAAGGAAAAGAATAATTATTTCCGTTTAACAAAGACAAAGAGGAAAATATTTTCAAACAGATGTTAAAATTAACTTGGCTGTAATTATTTTTCCTCATGCACGGATTTTGGTGGATTTTTCATGGGAGGCTTAGAACATGGTCTCGTTTCATCAGAATAAAAATGAGCTTGGTACCAATTTCTTCCAGGTCAAACTTTAAACCTACTGGATTAAAAGGTGTATGCATAATGTAATCCTTTTCTCTCTCTCTCTCTCTCATTTTTTAAGGACTCTCCTGATCTAGAATGGAGTGCTTTTTCCTGGCAGATGACTTACGTGTTGCCCCTGCTTGCTGGTCATGTTTTTATTGGTCATTTCCTCAAACTTTTACAGATTAAAGATTGGGTGAGATTTTCTAAACATTAAAAGCATGCTCAATTATAAAGTTAACATCTCATATATTTATGGTTTGCCTGTGTTTTGCTTTAACATGAATATTGGTTTCTTTAATCCTTTAAATTTAAAACAGTAGCCCTGCTGAATTTTCCTACCTTGGATGGCTGATGTAGGGGGCATCTTTCTAATTTATTGATGGAAATGTACCACGAAATGAAACATATCTTAAAAGATTTTTTGCATAGTACACATGGCTGGTCTGCAAAATATATTCTGGCAATGTTGGGCGATAATGTTATTTAAGAGTTAAATTAAATCATCTGAGACTTTTGAGATTTCAAAATTAAAGTACAGTGCAGCACAGAAATCTCGAACATGCAAATCTTGAACACGTCTCAATTCCCCCTTTAAATCCCTCTTTTTCCATAGAAAATGTCCAATGGTTATTGGAGGCCAACACGGACGTTTCAAAGGAACTGGACATTCACTTGCATTTGAGTTGATATAATTCTTTTTCCAAATATTTATATTGAACGGAGACAAAAGAGGCTATTTCTATGAGTGCATGTATGTTGTGTAATTTATATATATGTCTGGCCCCCCGGAAATATGCAAAAAAAATATCCCAAATTATGCGGGAGAAATGGCAAATTATGCGGGTGAAAAAGGCAAATTATGCAAGGGAAATTACAAATTATGCAAAACAAGAAAAAAGTAATAAATAGCTGTCTAAATTTTTCCATTGCTTTATTTACATTTAACCAATTCAAAATTAAAGAACTACAACGCAAATTCAAAACTTAATTTTTTGTTGTAGCACAGACAAGCTAGATGTCGTAGAGACGTTGTGCTAAGACTCCTACGCCTGTCTGACAATATCAGATTGTAAACAGAAAAACTGCGCTCAGCATCAGCGCTGTTGATCGTGGTGTATATGTACCACTTGGCACAAGCAGCCAAAGCTGGCACTTCATCAGAAATGGACTGCCAAAAATGTGGCACGTCAACAGAAGAGGTGATGGAGTTCTTCATCGCAAGGGGCCCAAGCTGCCGGGTGTACCTCTTGATCTCCTCCTCGGGAACAGTTTTCAGCTTTGTGAGGCTCTCAAGTTGATCCCAAGGTGGAGACATGAGCAGCTTAGCAGGGTAGATCTCAAGAAGACAAATCAAATCGTACACGTGGAATCAGGGTTGCCAGATTAATTTCAGGCATTCTGCCAACTGGATTGTAAAAATCTGCCAAATACCACAAAAATCTGCCAAACCGTACTATTTATAGTACCCCCTTTGAAAACTCATCAGTTTTGTTGAACAAAAAATTCTCAAGGCCGATGTCATAATTTTTTTTTTCATTTCCCAAGTTTAAAAAAATCACTAATACATAAAAATTGCCATGGAAAATGTGTAGTAGACCTATACATTCATCCCTAGGCCTCGGAAAATAAAATCTGTAGACCTGTAAATGAGCTCTATAAAAATTGACTGAAACTGAAACTCTTTGTAATTCGTCGTAGTGGTAAAATCCAAAGAATCAAAATGAAAGGTAAACAGCAAGCTCACTTGAGCAAAGCAATGGCAGAAAACTAAATTGCGAAGGAATTAATTAGGCTACTTACCATTGTTCCTTGTAATTAGGTACCCAATCAGTGAAGAAACTTAGAAACGGTCAACCAGTTTGTTTACAACATGAGGTAATCGAGATGTGCTTGTAGCAATCATTTAACTTTCGATTTGAAGGTGTCTACATAACGAACTTCCGGTGTTTCGAATTTTTCTTTCTCATACTTTTCCTGTCCTTCAAGTAAATGTGGTCAATTTTGGCTTAGACGAAACAGTGAAATTTATCGCCCGGCGGCTCAGTTAAAATTGGTTACGACAGGTTTCGAAAGTGAAAAAATAATTTCACGAAGGCTGTGTGAAAATACACTGGGGTGTGTTCAGACACGGCAATTCTAAAAAGCGTCGCTTAGCCTTGGCAATATATATCCATCATTAATATAAACGGCCCATGAGCTATGCGTGGGCTGTGGAACATTCCTAGTTAACTTTACAGTCAATCGACTACGATTCATGAATTCTTTCTTTATTCATTTCTTTCTTCCCTTTTTAAAAATATTTGAATTTGACGAATTGACTGATTTCAGTTAATTGACTGAGAATTTACAGGTCTAATCTGCCAAACTGCCAAACCGATTTTTCTCTGCCAGACGACTTCAAATTCTGCCAAAAAAAGGATATTTAGCAGAAAATCTGCCAAATTGGCAACCCTGCTTGGAATTGGAATAGCATCCCTTTAAAGGTAAATGGAAGTCACTGTCACGTACTTAGGAACATCGTCGGACTTTTTCGGTTTCATTTTTCTTCATACAATGTCATAAATTCACGCTAAAAACCATATTTTGCATAGTTATGCGGTAAAAGGTGAATTATGCGGCCGCATTGCGGTAAGTGGCGTTTTCCTGGGGGGCCAGATATGTGTGTGTGTGTGTGTGTGTGTGTGTGTGTGTGTGTGTGTGTGTGTGTGTATGTAGACGAAGCTTGAAGCATGTTTGACCAATCTCTTAGGCTTCCAATGCCTCATTCTGTCCAGTTCTAAAGTGTACCAATACTAGTGGGGGGCTAATGGGACAGTGAAGGCCTGATGCTTTTAATGTTCTGTATTAAAATCAAACAAGCAATTCGGGGTTGAGAAGATGTGATGAGAGGTGAGGTGCGAGGGAGATAACTGAGGTTTATTTCATTTCGACCTGACTTGGGGATAAAGAGAGCATGGGGTGAATGCTCAACTTCAAACCTATTAATAGAGACCAGCATACTGTATCTCTGCTTCTGTATACCAGTTTTGAATGCCAGGACTGGAAATGTCAACTATCTGACAAAGGTTTGAAGATGGTTGAAACATTCCCAAGGTGTGGACAGTTTATCAACCTATACAAAACATCATAATAATTATAACTAAGTATAATTATTATGCATTTGTGTGATGTTTGTGAGCTTTGTGTTTGGGTGTTTACTATGGTGCATGTCAAGAGTTAGTGATACACTGAATCAATCGAATGATGTTTTGTATAGTTGGATAAAACTCTGTTTTGACCACAAACATTTTTTAGAATACTTGTGATGGCCATAAATGGGCATTTACTAAAAAAATAAGCAAACCTTTTTTGATATTTTAAAAAGCTTATTTCAAATATTTGTTTTTGTGAATTTGTCAATTTTTATACTTATTTTTTTCACCCTCTTGGAATTCCACATGAATCAAATCAAAACAAACTTCTGCATTTCAGAGAAAAGTGTATTTTTAGATAATATAATGGTCTATCTTCAAACTCATAATTTATTGTCAATAATCAATTAGTTTTTGAGCCTGTGTTTTTATTAAAAATGGAACTAATCTAACAATTTCAATTTCCACGGCAACAGACAAATATTCTTTGCATGCCCTGTATGCTCTTTTTACTTCTTGAATCTCTAGCTATTAAGTGAATTGGGTTACATGGTTATGTCATCTATTATAAAAATTAAAAATAAGAATATTGCTGGCGCATGTCCCCTTAAACTGATCTTTTTTAAATATAATACACAACATTCTTGATCACGTTGGGTAATATTTATTCATAGTATGACCCACCTTCTCGTGACGATGTATTTGATATAGGAAATTGAATTTATATGTAACTTAGTTTGTATTCTTTATGGCGGAGAATAATATATGATCCAAAGTTCATATTTCTTATGATTTATTTATTGATTCACTTTTCATGGTCAAATTGAAGACTGGTTTCCAAAACTCATTAACCCGATTTTTCTACTTTTTGAGATTTTCCATCAATGAGATAAATTGAAATGTAAGTTTTATTTTAAGCATCAACTGGTACAAGACTTTCCCCTAGATTTGCATGAATTTGAAGTTTAAATATGATAAAATGATAGACCAAATGAGAAATGTTAAGGGAAATAATCCTCCATATTTAAAAATGGGACAAGCGGAGTTAAGAGTTTTGGAAAACCAATCTTCAATTCATTCTGAGCTAATTCTATTTTGGGGCAGTGGATCGCAATTTAGGCTCCTATATAAATATTTGAATCAGGATATTTTTTCCTAGTAATAACTGGCAAATTATCTCCACCACTTGACTATACTACCAGCTTTTTGCATTGAAAGAAAATCTTTCCAAAAACCATCCACCATCTGCCACATCTGCCAACACAATAGTTTGCAGTTACTTAATCCATTGAAATGTCCATCAACAACTTTTCTTAATCTAATTCTCTCCTAAACAATCCTCTGTAGTCTCTCTACCCAGTTAGTTTTCTGTATTTTGATTCCTTCAATAATTGTACGTATTCATTGTGTTCCTCTTATCAATTTAAAAAATCCATTTACGTTTATTTCAGAAAGATTTACTATTTCAAACCTCCGACAGCTTGGATATAGCGTCTTAAATTAATCAAAGAAGTGTGTCACTTAGCAAAAGAAAGCAAAGTTGTTGTCATTCCAACGCCTTTTTTATTTCCAATTTAGTTTAGGTCCCAAGCATGAGAGTTTACTTGTGCCTATTCAATATTATGATAATTCAGCACTCAATGATTAATTAATGATCTTCATCATGATATCAATAATTTATTTTCCATCTTGTTCACTTACAGGTCCAGAGATCACTGAGGCTCTTATATGATTTCCTGGCTATAGCTTGTTTTTTTGGTGTCCGAGCCACTTTGTTGTGTCTGGTAGAAAGTATTATTGTGTACCTTGTTACTCGACAAAGACATACCTCCATAGTGTGGGTTATAGCACTCTTCTTCACTACCACTCTTAATATCGAGTGGTTTGTGAATAAGCAGGTTGGTATATCAGAATGAATAATGTTGTTATTTTCAAGGATAGACATTTGAAAGAATTAACTTTCCCGTGTGGACTGTCAAAAGTGAAAATTTGTCCATGTCCAAAATTAAGGCATCTTTCAAAGGTTAAATTTTACCTCCTAGATTTAAATGGTGTTATGTATCATTACAAAAGAAATAAATTTATTTACACAACTGTTAAGATTTAAAATTTATTCTCAACATTGATAAATATGTAAAGAGACGTCATAACTCAAGGCTCATAACTCAAAATAAGTAGCATTCTTGAAAATAGATGGGAACCTCACATGTATATTCAATAGTTTTTTCTGAAAATTCCAGAGTGAAGTGTTTTTGAAAAGAAAGATTTTTTTTTCATTTGTCATAGTTTACATTGGAACAAATTTAACATTTGGAAGACTCGTATTTAAAAGTAAACATGAAATTGGTCTGATAATAACTTTTCACCATAGATAATTGATTCAGAGAGTGATCTGCAAAAAGAAAGTAATTGATTGTTAATAAGGTGACAAGAAAATCAAAATGGATATCATCTGATTTTATTGTGCAATATCTTTATAATCTAAAAAAAAAAAATGGGGTTGGGGGGCAAAAATTGTTTCGTACAGCCATTACTACATTATTGCCCACAAACACAGACTTACTGGCATGGCAGATTTTAACAAATTATAAAACTATTCTCATCTGATTGGTATAGGAGTAACTTGCTACCCTTTTCTAAATTACGTGTATTTTTTTCACCCCTTGACTCAAATGATTATTCAGATAATCTGCAAGAGCATAATGATCAGTCATTTGATGAATAGCACCAGTTTAGATGAGTTGGCAGATTGGCTTTTACCTACAAAAGTAGCATGTATAGTGTATTTGTTTAGCTTAAAAGGCATAATTTCAGGTTTCTTAAACTTTTCTCACGGATTTCCATATTTATGGAATAAATCAATATGGGTGAATGAACCCATTTTATTATAATTATCCAACAGGAAGTATATAAGCTTGTCAACAGACATTCTTTTCTTCCAGTTTTGTTTGCTAAACAATGATTTGACATTGTATTGAATTCGATAGTTCTATGTAAGTGTACTGCATCTAAATCAATACTTGATCCGTTTGTATTTAGATTTGATTGATCAATACTGCATAAATATATTTCAAGATTACATTAGAGTTATTATGGCCCACTGATTATATGTCACTCACTTTAGCTGTGATGTTCAGCTCATTTTAGTTTTAGAAATTTAGTTTAAGCTTTACGGGGCTCATTTTTCCCTACTTTTCTTGCCCTCAAGTATTGTCAAAATTTACTCTTTCCTGTGAAAATGTGGGCTTTTTATCAGTATTAATCTTTAAAAAATATTATCATTTTCTTTTATTCCTTTAAAAAATAAACGCCGCTAGATTATACTCCAGCTAGAAATGAAAGTAAATACTGTCAAATTTTTACCCAAGAGATAACTTTGCCTTAACCGATTTGGATCATTTTGAGTATCCTCAGGCTTGTTGCAGTTTTTCCCCTTTTTAGAGGACTTGAATTTCTTATAAAAAGAAATAAAATTAAATTTAATCTGATTTGTCCGAATGTCAATGGAGGTTGTTGATGATGGGTGTCTGTTTTTTCAACTTATAAGATGATTTACGTCTGAAGAACTCTCAATTCACTCCAATGTAAATGTTGCTGCTCAATGCTCGAAGAAATAAATATTATGAAATTGAATGTAAGTTTCAGTTTTATTCACATTCTAATAAATATAAAAACCTTTTTAAAAAATAATAATTAAATTTTATTTTTTTTTATTTCAGCTCGATTTTGTGGGATACAATGGACCAGATACTATTGTTTTCTTTATTGCCATCGCATATGTGCACATTCGTCTGATCAGTGGCTCTATTGAAATTATCAAATATAAGAATTCTGCTGATAAGTCCTACACATCCAAAGAAATCACAACTAAAATGGACAACCTTCATGAAAAATCTGCTTCCAGTATTGACAGGAATTATGATTCCAAACATAATCCATTCGACACAGTGTCCATAATTGACTTTTTAACATATATCTTTTATCTACCAGTATTTTTCCATGGTCCAATCTTGACGTTTGATCAGTTTTTACCCCAACATACAAAGTTTTACAAATCACATGACCATAATTTTAATTTAAAGGACATTTCCAAGAGAATGATGAAATCATAGTATTTGCATTATTCATTGAGTTTCAGTCCCATTTTATGTTCATATCAGGAATCCAAGCTCACCCAATGATGGTTCGAAATATGTCAGTACCAGCAGTTATTGGTTTAGGTGTTTGGCAGGGCCAATATTTCCACCTAAAATACTTGTGCCTATTTGGGATAGGCTCTGTGTTTTCAGTATTAGATGGCCTGACACCCCCACCGCCACCTGCCTGTATCAGCTGGGTGTACTCTTTCTCTGACATGTGGAAATATTTTGATGTCGGATTGTATAATTTTGTCAAGAGATACATCTACATTCCTTGGGGAGGGTCAAAAGCTGGATTCCTACACCAAATTTTTGGAGCAATCCTAGCTTTTGCTTTTATCTGTGTCTGGCATGGTCCACATTCTGTTGTTCTGGTCTGGTGCTGTGGAAATTTGATTGTCATCATTGTGGAAATAACAGCTAGACGTTTTGAAAACTCAATGTCAGGATCGAACTTGGTATGTATTGGCAATAACTACTCATAAAATCAAAATGTTCTACTAGCATTTGTTGAATCAGTCATTGGGATAATTAATATGTTTAAGTGTATCATTCTGGGTTGGGTCTTTTGACCTTCCATGGTGGGCAAGAGGCCACTTGCTGTATCTTCCATCCCCCTGTATCTGTTTTCTGAGTTGCTTTCTGTCTTAGTCTTGGAATCTGATTACTTGGTTTTGTCCTGGCCCTTGCCAGAGCCCTTGATTGAGAGGAAAATATAAAATGTTCAAAATTCCTTGATGCAATCAAATCTGGAATGATATATCGCCTATCCCTTTGTAATTGTCATTGTGTCTGGACTGTGATCTGTTATTTTAAATATAGTTTAACAGTCTTCTACATTGTAAACCATTTATGTGAAATGCTTAGAGACTGTTGTATAGGCAGTAAAGAGCTATATAAAAATGGGGGCTGTCTGAAGCCTGGGATAGTACTAACAAAAAGGTGGAAAAGGAAAGGCTTCAGATGGGAACAGCGCTGTACTGTTCTATCTGAAGCTTTTCCATTTTCACAATCAGGGTGTTAAGGTAGGGATGGGAGTATCACTGTGTTTGAGTGAATGCAAGCAGTGGTGTGAGTCAGTGGCTTCCAGTGATACACAGTCACATTGCAGTGGGATATTTTTTGCTTCTCTTTGTGTGGTTGTGTTTGCGTAGTAGGTTTTATGTGTGTTACAGGTTGGTTTTAGAGGGTTCAAAATAACCGCATTGGCAGAAAGACAAATGCGGCTGGTAACATAAAAAGGACTTGATATAAGACTGCTCAAGGCTCACAATACAAAACACAGTGAGCCAAGATAAAAACAAGAGAACGTGAGCTCAACTTCCGTAAGTGAGCCAATCGAGAATTGTAGGAGTAGATTCGGAGGATTGACATGATAATAAAACAAAAGGAATAACACAATGGTGTTAAAACATTAATCACTTATTACAAATGATACTTACACTACATGGGCAATATGACTACAAACACAATACTTAGACATTTTTAATACAATCTAAAACGTACAGGTCACCCCCATCTCAAGTAACGAACACGTCCACACTCTTACAACACTAGACATGAAGTAACTAATCCCAAATTAACTCAATCTAGGTGCGTGCATTTGGATCGTGACAGTTAGATTGAGCAGTAAGATGTGAAGAAAAATGGGACTTGTGGGAATGAGAAAATTACATCTCTGATCTGATGCGAGATGTGGGGTTGGGGTGGGGGGGGGGGAGGATGAAAGATGACCCATTGAACTAAATACCTAGTTAAAAAAAGGTTAAGTATGTTCAATGAAGAGTCATTGACCAACACTGTCATGCTTGTGGGGCAACGTGGCAAGGTGAGAGGGGGAGGGGGAGGGGGTAGGGGAGGAATCAGTAATTTTTACCAATTTTAAGAATTTACAAGGAAAGACTCTTGCAGATCCATGTCAAAAATGATAATTTCATTGTAACTGAGGTGCACAGTATTTCTTTCTGTTAGATCTAACATAGCTACTCAGTTACTGCTTGGTGGACAGGGAGGCCAGAAAATTTTTTAAAAACATTGATCAAAATTGAATCAGTCGTGTGTTTTCATGCGTTTGTGTATGTATGTGTGTGTGTGTGTGTGTGTGTGTGTGTGTGTGTGTGTTTCAAGAGCTCTACTGAATGAACATTGATTCATTAGCAATCAAATTTTACTTCTCATCAAAGCTGGAAGTAATAATTGGCTAAGACTTTAAAGCTGAATAAGGCTTTTAGTGGTAATATTGTGATTGTAGAGAACCCAGTTGCTCTTCCAGCTCATAGGTTCCCTTTTGTTTTTATTATAACGTGTCATTCAGTCATCCAACCATATGAATCAAGCAAAATCAGAAATGATTTATCATAAAATTCATTTTTCTTTCAGAAATCTATTCTTGGTGCCCCCAATGTTCTCCGCCTCAAGGGTTTGCTTGCCACTCCTCTTTACATTGCTTGTGGCCTTCAAGTCATGTTTTTCTTTTTCTCTTGGGATACTGGAATTGCCATGGCCGACAAGATGGTTTTTAGAGGTAATTGAATCCATTCATACTCCAAAATCATGAACAAGCTTTCCATTACAAAATAGGGGGATGAATAGAAAATTACCCAAAAAATGAATGGATTAGAATATAACCTAATGGTATGGCCACTGCAGCAATCAAATTTGGAGGAACTGAAATCTACATTAAATGTTCAAACCGAGAAACACAAGAATAGTACAAGGCAACAGGATCTTATGGCAATTGAGGAAGGAATAAAGATGATCAGGGAATCAAAACCTCTGTCAATGCCAAAATAGTCTTCCTTTCAGATGCAAAACAAGTGTTACACTTTAAACAACCCAACGTAAACAGATATGTATCATGTAAATGCAGAGCTAAATGAAATTAAATCAAAGAGCAAAAGAAGTATGACTTCAATGGATTCTTGGTCACTGCGGCATCAAAGAAAATGAAATATCAGATACTTTGGCCAAAATAGTCTCTGAGGAAACATAAGATGAAAACTTTTATAAAGTTGGCAAAATCAAGTCTATCATTAAGGCCCAAGCAAAAGCCAACATATACAAGACACCCCCGAGCTTTTCAATAAATTTGTGACCCAATCAAACTTTTGAATAGAAAAGACCAGTTCACAATCTTTGGGCTGCCATCTCCTGAAATACCACATGCACAAGGTTTTCAAAATAGGAGAAACAGGCATATGTGATTGTTTTGAAGGAATGACGCTTACCGGATAGTCCAGACCTGCCCAATGGATGCAAAAGCAAGAGGGGATTTATGTCCTGCTACCACACCTCTACAGACTAAACTGTATGGGTCCCTGAGAGAGCTGAGGAAGATGATGGTGTTCCTTCACCAACTAGACATTCAAACATGGAGATATGATGGGGAATGAAGAAAAATAAGAAGATTCAATTTTAAGCATTGATTATAGAACGATGACTGTATTTTGGGTGATCTGAACGGCCATTCAGATCCAGAAAGAGAACATCAGGGAATACAAATCATATTCTTATCTCATGATGTTTGCAGTTCACAACATTGATATTTTTCCTATCCAGTTGTAAAGCAATAATAGCCAATCATTGTTTTTGTGTGAGGGTGAACGGCTTTGTGGTTTGATACTAGCATGCCTGCCTTCTTCAATGGTTCATCCGTAATTGTTACGGAAATTTGATGACAATTATGAACTTACGGAAATGGAAAAAGTATTAGAGATTTTGATTTCACAGCACTTTGGTTTTAGAGAAAATTTCAGTTTTGAGGTAAAAGACAAAATTCCCTGACTGTTAAAGGTTACCACTCAATTCCATGCTCATTATTTATAGCTAAATCAATTGCTATTTTGTAATGATGGTCAGCAACAACGTTATTTTATGTATAAATGGTATGCAGCAGTTTTTATTTCGTTTAGTATAGTATTAAAATATTATATTTCTTACAGAATTTTGTGAATTTTGTGTTTAATGATTTTGAAATTTTCAGCTAGTGAGTTATGCAGTTTGATGCAAAGTTTAGTTTGTATTAAAGGCTCTTCACTCATTAAGCATTGTTGAAAAGAAATGTTAGCACCTTACAGGCTGCATGTCTCTTTCTTCATGTCAAGTGTTGTTGTTGTTGGCCTCGGATCTCTTGTAAAGGGAGATTTTGTGGTGAGCAGTCAGAATCAAAGAAATGAACACTGCCCTTTGAGTTGCTCATCAGTTTTTAAATGTTACCATAAAATATAACAATAACACTGGGTTTAGGGTTTTTTTCCTTTTCTAATATGAAATTAAAATTTGCCTTAACAAAAAGATTTTTTATTTTCTTTTCTTTTCTCCACAGCACCTTGGAAGATATTCTTGTTGGAATATCTAGGCTTTTACTTTTCTATTCAAAATGCAATGTACGCCAAGGAATGGGCTGTTGGGAAACTAAATAAATGTTAATTACTGTCCAATAAGCATTTGTTGAACAAGTCGTTTTGGATTATTGTTATTTTTTTATACGGGCGTCTTTCAATTTTTTGCCAAATGCCTGTCCCATTATATTATATATTTCGCTTTCTGATTCTTTGGCATATTTTTATTGCAATGAAGCATGTGATTAAAGAATATAGTTAGAAAAGCACAGAAGACAGAAATTGAGAAATTTGGTCCATAAATGAATAAAATACAGTTATTTATAAATACTCCACATATGTTCATAAAGTTATTTATATACTCACACATGTTCATACAGTTATTTATAAACTCCACACATGTTCAAAATGGTCTGTCGGTTGACAAAAATATATTTTTAAAAGTTTTGTTGAACCAAACAGCAATATTGGTTTTCCTCCTATCCCTGCTTCATTTTAAAGAAATACCATAATAATTCATATCTATTAAGTTCTAATCTTTAAAAAAAGGTCATTTTGATGTCAGTTTTGTGAATCAATCTTTGTTGGTGACATTTGACTCACTCCTGTAATGGCAATTAATTTTGCCTAGTTTTTCTTCCATAAAATATCATATTCATTTAACTGGCAACAAAAATACAGCAAGACATCCTTCCCCTCAGATGCTGAAAGCCAAACCAGAATGTGCAGCCACATATTTTTCATCTACCAGCTTGAACTTATATCAAAATGATGAGTATTTACCATGACCCTCACTCCTGTAACGGGCTTTTTCTCATTCAAATTTTGAGAATTTTAAAAATCCTTTTAATCATCCTTTAATCAATAAATTTTAGTGCTTGCTAAGTCAAAATAAATTATTTATTACAATTTCTGTAGTGTCAAGTAACATATAATCTTCAGATTTTCATTCCTGTAACAGCGATCTGTGTTACAGGAGTGAGTCAACTGTTACAGGAGTGAGTCAACTGTTACAGAAATGAGATGAGATGCAGACTTAAATGTTTTAAAGTTCTTTCCTTCTTTATTAATGTTTATTTTTAAAGACCCTTTGCAATGTAAAGTGAACATTTAAATGGGAAGAGAAGATATCTCAACAATAAATTAGAGAGTTGGTTCTGTTGTTAGCTCATCTCTATTTTTGTGCATAAACCACGGATACATATGAAGGCACGGAGAAAGACAAAACCCGGGATGTGATTATTAAACTTTAGATAAGTTCTATCGAACACAAAAAAAACCTCATCAAAACAGTGGATCACTGACTGATGATGAAATCAAGCAAACTGACAGTTAGCAGAGATCGTGTTGTTTGTGAATAGCCCTTCTATTTGTCGCAATATGAACTAACATTGTGTTATGTAGCCTAATAGAAAATGAGTGATATAAAAAAAAAGAGAACACAGTTCAAGATTCATCTCATAAGATGTGGGAATGAATTGGAAACATTTTGTGACAATACAGAACTTTTGAAACAAGAATTTGAAGTTACCAGGTTGCATTCCATCAGCGAATTTAAAGAAAAACTATTGAAACACGACGAAAGCCAATCGGATTATGAACTTTTATTAGAAGAAGAGGAGATCAAATAAGAAATATATTGCGCAGCTGAATGCAGACAGACCAAAGTAGACATTCTATTGAAAGCGGAATTTTGTTAAAAGAAATTACAGTTTGTTAAGTGGATTCTAATATTTAATTAAACAGCACAAAGTGCAAACAAAAAAAATAACATTGACGCCAAACTTCCCAAACTTAATTTGCCTACATTTTCTGGTGAGTTTGTAGAATGGCAAAGATTTTGGGACAATTTCATTGCTGTAATAGATTCTAGAACAGACTTGTCAGATACTAACAAATTTTCATATCTGAAAGCATCCATCAAAGGTGAAGCCAGGGTCTGCTTACAAGGACCTGCTCTGAGACAAATTATAAAGAAGCTAAAGAACTCCTAGTTAATAGACTCATTCAGAGATTGTCGTTGTTAGAACTTGATCACCACATTGGTTCTCAGACATTAGATTCTGTTGTTAAAAAAAAGTGATAGGGATAATCTCGAAGTCAAAGGTGACTCAGGTCCCAAAGCCGAGATTCAAACCTCAACGGAACCAATTGTTCCTATTTCAGCTCAAACTGACACTGTGCAGACCAGAGATGGTCGCCATGTAAGAAGAAGGGATATTTTATATTTGTAAGAATGCAAATGATTCACTTATTTTCTTGCCATTTGGTTTTGGTTGATTCAATTGACAATGCACTTAAAAATTTGTGAATAATGTTTTTTAAACATTTCAATAATATAAGGAGTGAGATAGGCCTACTGGTTCATACATATAGGAATCTAATTTAAGGTAACTGGTTAAAAATTGAACATAGACTTTGTATTTTCTTTAGCTTTAATTCACTCAATTTAAGTTCATATTATATAATGTTTTCAATTGAGATAACCAGCCTCTTTTTTATATGCATAAATTGACAAGAAATTATATATTTTTATTAAGTTATACTTAGATTAGTATTCACCTCTCCCTCTTCTTTAAGAACAAGGACTGTTCACTAGTAAGGGTTATAAAATTGACTTCTTTCCTATGATTTATTTGCCCCTTATATATGATTGGTGACGGAGAATCTAATACATAGTAATAAGGATTAGATGTTATTTGGTGTTGACAATACCCAGTCCTTTCTATTTTCCCATCGCGGGTGGTTGGATGGGAGCATCACCCTTGAATCATATACCTATGGTGTTCGCATGGGTGTACGATCCGATAGTGATGTCGTTTCTTCTTCTCTTTACTAGCCTATCCTGCTTCTTTGGTTTGTGATTGTATTTTTGCCAGGGATATTTTTTTTTCTGTAAATCTTCTGCCTGTTTGTTCTTGGTTATTTATAATTTAGCTTATGATATCTTTAGGTTATGATTTTGATTTACATTTGTACTATTTTTGTTAGATTGCTTGTTTTTTTTGTTTCAGCGGTCTCTCATATAACCTCAATTGTGTTGGAAGAGACCTAAAGCAACAAACAAACAAAAAAATATTTTCCCATCACTAATCTGCAGACTTGGTATATTGATGGGTTTGTCTTTATTTATCACTGAGTTAATTTGCTAATTGGGTTTCTCATATGAACATTTTCTACATTTTGATTTGCTGATTGTTATTGATAACACCTCTTGTGCTTTACTTTGATTAGTTGCACCTGAATTTGATGTTGTTACTTTAATTTTAAGTGAGCATTTTGTTTGCTGATTTGTGAGATTGTGGAAAAAGTTTTGTCCAGGTGGGAGTATGTAGAAAATCAAGAGAGAGAGAGAGAGAGAGAGAGAGAGAGAGAGAGAGAGAGAGAGAGAGAGAGAGAGAGAGAGAGAAAGACAGAAACAGAAAGAGAGAGAGAGAGAGAGAGAGAGAGAGAGAGAGAGAGAGAGAGAGAGAGAGAGAGAGATTGAAAGAAAGTAAGAGATAGAGTGAAGAGAAAGAAACTGTGAGAGAGAGAAAGGAAGAGAGACAGAGAGAGAGATTTATAAAATCTGTTCAGAAATCCTGATTCGTTTGTGTCACTGTTACTCCATGTATTCATGGTTATAGATTTATCTAACGCATATTATTTGTTTCTATTCTGGTTGAGGTTGAGTTTTGACAATAAAAATGCCTTACGGCATCATTCTACAAATAAATAAGAACTTTGTCAGCCTTTGTTATTCATAGCGTTCCATAATGATATTAATCTAAGTGCCTATCCAAAACACTTCTCGTGGTGTAATAATCACCTCTTTTAACTATTGTTGGTGGGTCATCTGTCAGCATTCTTATTGGATAAAGCGGCGTAGTTTGTCCAACATGTCAAGTCTTCAATGTTTGTTAGGGTTCGCGTGTCACACTCTCATGACTCGTACTCGCCTATATTATCCAGGCGTTGTCTTTTCTTCTGTGGCTAAGCGGAGTTCAGTAGCACCTGATTTATCAGTTCACCGCTGATGCGTATACTATTGCTCATTTTAACTTAATTACTTTTGTGTGTATTTTTACAGATATCTTTCTCCAATCAAGATGTAGCGATTTAAGCGGAGAAGGTGTGTGATTACGCGGAATGATTATATAGCAAAAATTCAATTTTTCGGGAATGTGTAGCGTTTAAGCAGAGTGTGCGATTAACCGATGTGCGATTAAGCGGAGTGAACTGTACTTTGGATATAATTAAATTTTGATTTACGTTCAACACAAATTTCACTTTGCTAGCATTACCCATTTTACTCTGCAATTTATGTACGTAACGTCATTTCTACACATAACTATGAGTCTATGAGTCTCCTCCAACTCATCAAACGACTAACAGAACACCGCCCATCTTCTCATTGGACACAGACAACCATATTAATATCGATTTTAACATGAATAACACACATATGTCTCTTCCCAGGACAGAAATATTTTCTACACAAAACCATGCGTCTCCTCGAATGAATGCATCTTCGTCGATAAGATTTCGCACGTGTCCAATGTTTCTGAGCGAATAGTGGAAATTTTGACATAACTTCGAAATTTGAGTTTACATGTCCAATAATGCATCTAAACAAAAGCATAAATTTCTGACTTTAACATAACATAACATAATATGGTATAGGGCAAAATAGGATAAAATCCCTTGAATGCCCTTAATATTTATAGTAATGCCATAAATCTATTGATTAAAGATTACAATAATGATACACGCGGTAAAGATATTATTTCAACTTCAATGTACTCATGTATAGATCTTTGAATTTTTATGTTATTTATCACAATGTCCTCCATTATGTCAGTTTTGCTTTTTTTCCTAAACACAAAGAATTCAGTCTTGTCGTCATTGAACTTGAGTTTGTTCGCTGACATCCAAGATCTGATTTTAAAAAAGTATGATAGAGTAATTTTAACACATTCACAGTTGTTCAAAGACATTGGACAGTAAGTTGGGTGTTGTCGGATAGCTGTGATGGTCGAAGCCGTGATTCACCAACACATCGCTTAAAGGATCAATGTACACTGAAGAGGTATTGGCACTATCACAGATCCTTGAGGGACAACGTAATGATTACTACTACTACTACTACTACTACTACTACTACTACTACTACTACTACTACTACTACTACTACTACTACTACTACTACTACTACTACTACTACTACTAACTACTACTACTACTACTACTACTACTACTACTACTACTACATACTACTATACTACTACTACTACTACTACTACTACTACTCTACTACTACTACTACTACTACTACTACTACTACTACTACTACTACTACTACTACTACTACTACTACACTACTACTACTACTACTACTATACTACTACACTACTACTACTACTACTACTACTACTACTACTACTACTAACTACTACTACTACTATTACTACAACTACTACTACTACTATTACTACCTACTACTACTACTATTACTACTACTACTACTATACTACACTACTACTACTACTACTTACTACTACTACTACTACTACTATACTACTACTACTACTACTATACTACTACTACTACTACTACTACTACTACTGCTACTGCTACTACTACTACTACTACTACGACTACGACTATTATTATATTATTATTATTATTATTATTATTATTATTATTATTATTATTATTATTATTATTATTATTATTATTATTATTATATTATTATAATCATCGCTAGATTCTAGCACTCCGAATTCCAGAACGACTCTGCAATACGACACGCTGTGCTAGAGCAAGGTGACCGAATAATATTGGTTACCCCCCTATGAACATCGAATTTCGGCACGCTATGATTCTAGCACACTTTTTGGCTTCTCCTGAGAATGAGCTAGAATCCAGCGAGTACTGCAATAATAGGTCGTTTCAAAGGGTATGCACAACAAGGCAGTCAATAAAAACGACAAATTAATTTTGTTGTATGTTTTTGTTGTTGTTTTATTTTTATTTTTGCATTGTTTTGATTTCAGTTAGTTTTTTTTGTTTGTTGGTTTGTTTTTCATTATTCTTATAATGACTGGATGAGACATCTGTTATACCAAAGGCTAATTTGATAGCGATCATACTATCCTAAATGCTAGTTAGTTTGATAACTATAATATCTCATTGAAGTACTCAAGCTCTGAAAGAGATTCGAGCCTGCAATGGTAATCGACGTTTTACCAAAATGGGAGAGGCGAATGTATTGGGTCGGAGGTGTCTTTTCCATATTTTTTGTCTTTTATTCGTTTTACAGGGAATGTCAAGGTAAGCTGATATCAATTACATTAATGAACATTACTAATAGGTAACAGTTATATTAAAGATATTATAACAAGAAAAACCTATGCAAATCGGGGTGTCTCGTCTATGTAGAAGTGGCAAATAGGAATAGACAAATAGGAGTTAGATAGTTTACCCAAAGACATAAGTTGTCTGGAGCCACTTTTACCCTGATATAGTCGGGTTAAAGCTCCTGACAAGTCAACAGATAGTAAGAATTTTTTTAAAATTTAAAGAAATAGGTAGTAGAAGTAGTGGTAGATTATTGACACGTTTATAATGACCCCACGTTTTTTTGGTAAAAATATTTCAAAATTTTGAAAGGAAAATGATGAATTTTGCAGTAAAAATAAGTAATATATATATATATATATATATATATATATTATATATATATATATATATATATATATATATATATATATATATATATATATTATAAATGAGCACCCTACAAATTTTGGTCTCTCATTTTTGGATTTGACGAAACTTTGATATTGATTAAAATATATGGGTTATTTTATCTTTTAATGATTTTTGATGGATAAATTTAAGTTTTATTACATGTCAACCAGTCGTGAAAGTTCAGATCAGGTTTATTGTAGTTTGTTGACCAAATACATTTAGTGAATCATTCATTTCTGTGTACTAAATCATTTGATCCTTTCTACTATCAGGGGCATTCATTTGCATTTTAGAGGAGTGTTTTATCGTGAAATGCTATACTATATTTTGTAGCCATTTAAGTTGAGAATGTTCAAAGTGAAATTAATTGTACCTTTGTCCTGTGTTTAATACATTTTCTTTAAAATTCCAGATAAAGTTAATTCGCTGAAATTAGAGCCAGGGATCAAATGGCTTGGAGGGTTAAAGGTGAGGGTTTGCCTTTTGCTGCATGCATAATGTGAACTTTTTACTTCAGCTTAGACTGTTAAACTGTGATATGTTTTGTTTTATATCACTGAAAGTACTTAGAGCATGTGACAACGGAGTGAAAGCGCTATATAAAGGGGCCCTTTATTATTTTTTAAAAAATTTTTACATCTAGAACCATATTTTTATGCAAGGGTCTCTGAAGCCACCCCTACCCCTTAAAATGCGGGAAAACAGCAAATTAGAAATTTTAGTAGGCCACAATTTGTAATGTTGAATTGTGATCAGCAAATTTGACCCCACACCCCTTTAATAAGGCTTTTGCATT
>NC_088360.1:69215229-69222005 GCF_034508935.2 Berghia stephanieae | reverse complement strand
AAAAATTTCCCAACTTTTTATTTATGTATAAGGGATGTGCGTTTTTATTTGGTTTAGTATAGTAAAAATAAAATATTCTTCGTAAATTTTTTTTTTTAAATGTTTTTAAAAATTTTCTTTTTGGGAGTTATGCTTTGATGCAAAGTTAGTTTTTTAAAAAAAGGGCTCTCACCTTTAAGTTTGGAAAAAAATTTAGAAACTTACAGGCTGCTGTCTCTTTTTTTCAGGTAAGTGTTGTTGTTGTTGGCCTGACTCTTGTAAGGGAGATTTTGTGGTGAGCATCAGAATCAAAAAAAAACACCCCTTTGAGATGCTCTCATTTAATGTTCCATAAAATAAACCAATCACGGTTTTTGGGGTTTTTTTCCTTTTCTTTAAAAATTTATTTTAAATTTAAAATTTGCCTTAACAAAAAGATTTTTTTTTTTCTTTTTTTTTTCCACAGCACGGGAAGACATTCTTGTTGGAATATATAGGCTTTACTTTTCTATTCAAAATGCAATGTACCCCGGGGGAAAATGGGGTTGTTGCGAAACTACATAAATTTTAAAATTACTGTCCAAATGCATTTGTGGACAAGTCATTTTTGATTATTGTTATTTTTTTTTATAAAGGGCATCTTTTTAAATTTTTGCCAAATGCCTGTCCCATTATATTATATATTTCGCTTTCTGATTCTTTGGTATATTTTTTATTAGAATGAAGCATGTGATTAAAGAATTAAGTTAGAAAAGTATAGAAGCCAAAAATTGATAAATTTGGTCCATAAATGAATAAAATACAGTTATTAATATATACTCCACACATGTTCATACAGTTATTAATATACTCTACACATGTTCATACAGTTTTTTATATACTCCACACATATTCATACAGTTATTTATAAACTCCACACATGTTCAAAATGGTCTGTCGGTTGACAAAAATATATTTTTAAAAGTTTTGTTGAACCAAACAGCAATATTTGTTTTCCTCCTATCCCTGCTTCATTTTAAAGAAATACCATAATAATTCATATCTATTAAGTTCTAATCTTTAAAAAACGGTCCTTTTGATGTCTGTTTTGGGAATCAATCACTCCTGTAAAGGCAATTAATTTCGTCTAGTTTTTCTTCCATAAAATATCATATTCATTTAACTGGCAACAAAAATACAGCAAGACATCCTTCCCCTCAGATGCTGAAAGCCAAACCAGAATGTGCAGCCACATATTTTTCATCTACCAGCTTGAACTTATATCAAAATGATGAGTGTTTACCATGACCCTCACTCCTGTAACGGGCTTTTTCTCATTCAAATTTTGAGAATTTTCAAAATACTTTTAATCATCCTTTAATCAATACATTTTAGTGCTTGCTAAGTCAAAATAAATTATTTATTACAATTTTTATAGTGTCAAGTAACATATAATCTTCAGATTTTCATTCCTGTAACAGCGATCTGTGTTACAGGAGTGAGTCAACTGTTACAGGAGTGAGTCAACTGTTACAGGAGTGAGTCAACTGTTACAGGAGTGAGTCAACTGTTACAGGAGTGAGTCAACTGTTACAGGAGTGAGTCAACTGTTACAGGAGTGAGTCCACTGTTACAGGAGTGAGTCAACTGTTACAGGAGTGAGTCAACTGTTACAGGAGTGAGATGAGATGCAGACTTAAATGTTTTAAAGTAAATTACGTCTTTAGGTTCTTTCCTTCTTTATTAATGTTTACTTTTAAAAACCCTTCGCAATATAAAGTAAACATTTAATTGGGAAGAGAAGATATCTCAACAATAAATTAGAGTTGGTTCTGTTGTTAGCTCATCTTTATTTTTGTGCATAAACCACGGATACATATGAAGGCACGAGTGGATCACTGACTGATGATGAAATCAAACAAACTGACAGTTAGCAGAGATCGTGTTATTGTTTGTGAATAGCCCTTCTATTTGTCACAATATGATCGTCATGATGTCCGTCCAAGCGAATCTAGTCAACGACGTCAATGGATGTTTTTCGAGCAACTCGATTACAGCCTCTTCCGGTAGAGATAGTCATGCAGGTGAACAGGTGACTCTCGACCGTCATCCAGCTACTGTGCACCACCAAACATTACGAACAGCAACATGGAATGTAAGAAGTCTGTATCAGAAAGGAAAATTAACAAATGTAGTTATGGAAATGAAGAGATTGAATATCAATGTTTTAGGATTATCAGAAGTTAGACGGAAAGGAGCAGGAGAACTTAATTATGATGACTGTAAAATTATATACCCAGGAGGAGGAGAACGCCAAAGGGGAGTTGGAATTATACTAGATAATAAAACGGCGCGAGCAGTCAAAGGATTCTGGCCCATATCAGACAGAGTAATGGCAATCAAACTACAAGCAAAACCTTTTGATTTTGATATTTTACAAATATAAGCCACAACCACCAGTCACGATGATGAAGAAGTGGAAAATTTCTATGAACAAATAGATAAAGCAATGCATCAGTTTAAGTCTTCAGACATAAAACTCATCATGGGCGATTTTAATGCCAAGGTGGGCCGAGAAAGAATAGAAGATATTGTGGGCCCACATGGTCTGGGAGACAAAAATGACAGAGGTGACCGTCTTATTCAATGGTGCCGTCAACATGATCTGACAATCACAAATACTTGGTCAACAAACCACAATAGAAGGAAGTGGACATGGAAAAGTCCAGGAGATGGAGTGATAAACCAAATAGATTACATACTTTTTAGCAAACGTTTCCGAAACTCAGTTTTGTATGCCAAATCTATGCCGGGGGCTGACTGTAACAGCGATCATATATACCTGTGCTATGCCCCATACGAGTTAAATTGAAAATCTGCAAAAGAGCAAAGGCTAAACCTAAATACCAACTAGACATTCTCCGGGAAGAACAGAAGATACAAGAAAAATTTGAACTATCAGTAAGAAACAAGTTTGAAGTGCTTGGAGAACTAACAGATATAGAAGAGAAATATGAGCAGTTTAAAGACAGTGTTGCTGCATCATTAGAAGAAAATGTTCCAACCACACTTAAGTTGCAGAAGAAGAAATGGATTACCCCAGAGATATTAGAACTAATGAATGAGAGAAGAAAGGCCAAAAATTAGGAAGAAAAATACAAGACTATGAACAGGCAGATAAAAAGAAAATGCAACGAAGCTAAAGAAGACTGGATAAATGAACAATGTCACTATATAATGTCCTGCAAAAAAAAAATGGCAAATTCTTCAATCAGAAAATCAAAGAAGTGACAAACAAAACTAAATCAGGTGCTAAAAGTGGATGCATCAAAGACAAGCGTGGAAACACCATCATGGACAAAGACTGCATTCTAAACAGATGGTCAGAATATATTGAAGAACTTTTTTTTGATAATCGAGGAGAAATGCCTATGATAAAAGAACTGGAAGGGCCTTCTATAATGAAAGATAACAACAAGATATGAAGTGAATAGAAAAGTGCCAGAAGACAATAGAGAATAAAAATTTTTCGCGGCGGTGGTGGGGTTTGAACCTGCGACCTTATTGGTACGACAACTCCGCCTGGCAGGTGAGAGCGTGGCTCTACCGTGTGAGCTATCCACGAACACAAAAATATTCGTTTCAAACTCAAAGTCATTACTAGATCCCTCTCTCACCCACTTCTTGAGACCGCCGATTCGTTCGTACACCACCATCGCGAATAATTTTGACCAGCAGTTAAGCCTAATAGCCAATATTCTCAACACAAACATATAACATAGAAACGATTGAGACATTGAGTATGCTCCGGTGTATGGGGTGAATTTTTAATTCAGAAAAGTGAGTGGAGCAGGCACTTATGTTCGTAACAACAAGATATGAAGTGAATAGAAAAGTGCCAGAAGACAATAGAGAATAAAAATTTTTTTCGCGGCGGTGGTGGGGTTTGAACCTGCGACCTTATTGGTACGACAACTCCGCCTGGCAGGTGAGAGCGTGGCTCTACCGTGTGAGCTATCCACGAACACAAAAATATTCGTTTCAAACTCAAAGTCATTACTAGATCCCTCTCTCACCCACTTCTTGAGACCGCCGATTCGTTCGTACACCACCATCGCGAATAATTTTGACCAGCAGTTAAGCCTAATAGCCAATATTCTCAACACAAACATATAACATAGAAACGATTGAGACATTGAGTATGCTCCGGTGTATGGGGTGAATTTTTAATTCAGAAAAGTGAGTGGAGCAGGCACTTATGTTGGTAACAACAAGATATGAAGTGAATAGAAAAGTGCCAGAAGACAATAGAGAATAAAAATTTTTTCGCGGCGGTGGTGGGGTTTGAACCTGCGACCTTATTGGTACGACAACTCCGCCTGGCAGGTGAGAGCGTGGCTCTACCGTGTGAGCTATCCACGAACACAAAAATATTCGTTTCAAACTCAAAGTCATTACTAGATCCCTCTCTCACCCACTTCTTGAGACCGCCGATTCGTTCGTAATGAAAGATGAAGTTAGGAACGTCATGAAAAGCATGAAAAATGGAAAAGCTGCAGGACCTGATGCCATAACAATTGAAGCCTTGACTGGCCTGGGTGAATGGGGGATTGAATTCATCACAAACCTTCTAAATCAAGTGTATGACACAGGAAAAATGCCAACTGATATAAAACGATCCATTTTTATAGCATTACCAAAAAGCCAGGGGCAGTTGATTGTGAACAACACAGAACTATTAGCCTAATGAGCCACCTCACAAAAATTCTTTTGAAGATAATTTTACTAAGAATAAGAAATAAAATACGACCTGAAATTGGGGAGATGCAATTTGGTTTTGTTGAGGACAAGGGTACCAGAAATGGAATATTCACATTATCAATGCTGATGGAAAGATGTATTGAAGTAAATAAAGATCTGTATATGTGTTTCATCGACTATTCAAAAGCCTTTGATAAAGTACAACACGAAAAACTATTCAAAATTCTATCATCCTTGGACATTGATGGTAAAGATTTAAGACTATTACAGAATTTGTACTGGGAACAAGAAGCAGCAATGCGTGTTGACAACGAGCTAAGCAGTTTTACACCTATTAGAAGAGGAGTTAGGCAGGGGTGTGCTTTGTCTCCAGATTTATTCAACCTCTATAGTGAAATGATATTAAGAGATATCGAACATAAGAAGGGGGTGTGTATTGGAGGAAAGAATGTAACAAATCTGAGGTATGCAGATGATACGGTTCTACTGGCAGAATCTGAACATGAACTACAAGAATTACTGGATGTTGTAGTCAGGAGTAGTGAAAATATGGGACTGGAACTGAATATATCTAAAACAGAATGTATGACGGTATCTAAAAATAATAACCCACCAGCCTGTGTAATAACAAGCAGAGGACAAACAATACAAGTTGAATGTTTCAAATATTTAGGCTTCAATGCAACATCCAATGGAAAATCAGATTGTGAAATAAAGAAAAGAATAGGTATGGCGAAGAATGCATTCAACCAGCCGCATACAATTATGAAAAACAGGAATATTAGCATGAAAACAAAAATCAAGGTCCTGGATTGCTATGTATTGTCTGTGCTGCTATATGGTTGTGAGAGCTGGACCATAAACAAGACCATAGTTAAAAGACTGGAGGCAGCGGAAATGTGGTTTTACAGAAGAATGATGAGGGTGTCATGGGTGGTAAGGAAAAGAAATGAAGAAATTTTAGAAATGGCAAACAGAAAAAGATCACTGATAACAAAAATCATCAAACGCCAAATGGAATTTTTAGGACACATTATCCGCCACCCTGGTTTGGAAGTACTCGCCTTGACTGGAAAGATGAATGGAAAAAGAATAAGAGGAAGACAAAAAATAACTTATTTGAAAGGGATAAGAACTTGGACAGATGAAGCTGAGAAAGGTGGCGCTGCTTTAATAGAATTGGCAAGATATAGATCAGCTTGGCGGAAGATGACCTCCGACGTCTGCTTCAGATATGGAACTACATGAGATGAGATGAACTAACATTGTGTTATGTAGCCTAATAGAAAATGAGTGATATAAAAAAAGAGAACACAGTTCAAGATTCATCTCATAAGATGTGGGAATGAATTGGAAATATTTTGTGACAATACAGAACTTTTGAAACAAGAATTTGAAGTTACCAGGTTGGTGCATTCCACCAGCGAATTTAAAGAACTACTGAAACACGACGAAAGCCAATCGGATTATGAACTTTTATTAGAAGAAGAGGAGATAGAAAAAGAAATATATTGCGCAGCTGAATACAGACATACCAAAGTAGGCATTCTATAGAAAGTGGAATTTTGTTAAAAGAAATTACAGTTTGTTAAGTGGATTCTAATATTTCATTAAACAGCACAAAGTGCAAACAAAAAATAACATTGACGCCAAACTTCCCAAGCTTAATTTGCCTACATTTTTTGATGAGTTTGTAGAATGGCAAAGTTTTTGGGACAATTTCATTGCTGTAATAGATTCTAGAACAGACTTGTCAGATATCAACAAATTCTCATATCTGAAAGCATCCATCAAAGGTGAATCCAGGGTCTGCTTACAAGGACCTGCTCTGAGACAAATTATAAAGAAGCTAAAGAACTCCTAGGTAATAGACCCTTCAGAGATAGTCGTTGTTAGAACTTGATCACAACTTTTGTTCTCAGACATTGGATTCTGTTGTTAAAAAAAGTGATAGGGATAATCTCGAAGTCAAAGGTGACTCAGGTCCCAACGCCGAGATTCAAACCTCAACGGAACCAATTGTTCCTATTTCAGCTCAAATTGACACTGTGCAGACC
>NC_088360.1:69171816-69215132 GCF_034508935.2 Berghia stephanieae | reverse complement strand
TTATTTTTACTATTTTAGTACTCGTATCAAGAGAAAGCCTGAGAAAACGATGGCTACCAAAGGAAACAGGAAATGTTTCTCACTCGAATTGAAAGCTGAAATAATCAACGAAGTAGACAAGAAAAGGAAGACGAAATTGCAGATTTGTAGGGATTATGATATTTCATCTGGAACGCTCTATACCTTTTTGAGAGATAGAGAAGCAATCTTGTCAGCAATCAGTAAAGGACAATTCAACCCAGACAGAAAACGCCTCAAGACTACAGGACAAGAAGAACTGGACCGCTACCTCCTCGTTTGGTTTCATCAAGCTCGGGCCTGTGGCACACCTATTTCAGGCCCCATCTTTTTTTAGAAAGGCGAGGAACTAGCACAGGCGCTTGGTTTGACAGACTCTCTGATGAGCAGAGGTTGGATCGACAGATTTAAACTCAGGCACGGCATTGGTTTGAAAGTAATCAGTGGAGAAGCTGCCTCATCACCAATAGAAACAACAGTGGAGTGGAGAGGAAAGGAGCTGCAAGAAATTATGAAGGAATACAACAAGAAGGACATTTTCAACGCAGACAAAACCGGGCTTTTTTACAAATGCCTGCCCAACAAGATGCTAGCAATGAAAGGTGACACCTGCACGGGTCAAAAGATTCCAAAAGAAAGAATTTCAATCCTTTTAGCAACCAACATGGATGGAAGTCAAAAGCTACCACTTCTTGTCATTGGAAAATCTGAAAGGCCACGATGCATGAAGAACATCCGAACTCTTCCTGTGACCTACAAAGTGAACAAGAATGCCTGGATGACGGGATCAATCTTTGAGGAATGGTTTCGAAAGTGAGACAGAAAATCTCTCCTTGAAGGCTGTAGCATAGCGCTCATTGTGGACAACTGCAGTGCTCATCCTCGGTTGGACGGCTTGAGAGCAGTGAAACTACAAGTGTTCTACAGCCTTGTGACCAGGGCATAATACAGAACTTCAAGTGCCTCTACAGAAAAAGAGTTCTCCGAAGAATCATCACACTTCTTGATGAAAGTGGATCCGATGACACACACTACAAAATGACTGTCCTTGATGCCATCAACTACTCCGCTGCCGCTTGGGATGATGTGAAACAAGCAACCATCGCAAACTGTTTCAGGAATGCAGGCTTCACACAAGAGGATGGCGACAATGTGAGTGAAGTTGTAACCAACCCACCTACTGCAACTGACAGCACAGAGGAACAAGAAGCGATACACCTCTTCAACCAAGCAGCAAAGGCTCTCGGCATCACTCAACAAACATTTGGAGAGTATGTTGAGGTGGACAGTCACATTCCCACATCAGAACACTTAAGCCTCAAAGAGATAGCGCTCGCAGCTCACGAAACAGAAGTTATGACTGTATCCACTGCTACTGCTACTAAGGAAAAGGATGAAGAGGAAGAAACTGACACTAATATGGAGCAAACCATTGTGTCCAACACAGAAGCAGAGAATGCCGTCAACACGCTTAAGCTTTATCTTCAACAACATGATAAGACATCAAAGGAACTGACGCTGTTGAGTGACATGGGGAGAAGGCTTGGCAAGATCGTCACAAAGTCAAAGAAACAGTCAAGCATCAAGGCTTTCTTCAAGCCTGTTTAGAAAGACAACCATCAGGTGTGATTCCCCCAAGCCCATGAGACGATCTGTGGGAGACACAAAAAAAAACAAAAAAAGAACAAAAAAAAAACAACAAAACAACCAAAAACAAATACTGAACCAAAGATAGTCCATTTCAAGACTCATGGGTCACGTTAGTTTTATTGACATTCAAGGGAGGTGTTCATGTATAATTTTGGGACATTTTCCCCTGCTTTCCTATAGTGGGATTCTTCTGCTGGGACCAAAAGTCCCGCTATAGGTATGCTCTACTTTACAACTGTTTCCCTCTCTGCAAAAAACCCCCAGGCGAAACCAAATGGCAGCATTTCAAAAGAAAAGGAAAAAGACATTCACATAGAAAGGAGAAGCGATTTAGGGGGATTGAATAGCTAGGCCGTAGACAGATGAAGACATTGTCTGTCAGCAGGGTCCAACATTCCCCCACCTTTAGGGGAATTTCAGCCGCTCAATATAATGCAATGATCAAAAGCAGTGTTTTAAACTGCCAAAACATCAAAAAGCATACATTTTATGTATAATATTTAATTAAATGAGAAATTAATTTAAGGGCTACTCAATGCCATTTTACCCCCTCTTCGTCTGTGTTAAAGGAAAAGAATAATTATTTCCGTTTAACAAAGACAAAGAGGAAAATATTTTCAAACAGATGTTAAAATTAACATGGCTGTAATTATTTTTTCTCATGCAAGGATTTTGGTGGATTTTTCATGGGAGGCTTAGAACATGGTCTCGTTTCATCAGAATAAAAATTAGCTTGGTACCAATTTCTTCCAGGTCAAACTTTAAACCTACTGGATTAAAAGGTGTATGCATAATGTAATCCTTCTCTCTCTCTCTCTCTCTCTCTCTCTCTCTCTCTCTCTCTCATTTTTTAAGGACTCTCATGATCTAGAATGGAGTACTTTTTCCTGGCAGATGACTTACTTGTTGCCCCTGCTTGCTGGTCATGTTTTTATTGGTCATTTCCTCAAACTTTTACAGATTAAAGATTGGGTGAGATTTTCTAAACATTAAAAGCATGCTCAATTATAAAGTTAACATCTCATATATTTAGGGTTTGCCTGTGTTTTGCTTTAACATGAATATTGGTTTCTTTAATCCCTTAAATTTAAAACAGTAGCCTGCTGAATTTTCCTACCTTGGATGGCTGATGTAGGCGGCATCTTTCTAATTTATTGATGGAAATGTACCACAAAATGAAACATATCTTCAAAGATTTTTTGCATAGTACACATGGCTGGTCTGCAAAATATATTCTGGCAATGTTGGGCGATAATGTTATTTAACAGTTCAATTAAATCATCTGAGACTTTTGTAATAATTATAACTAAGTATGATTATTATGCATTTGTGTGATGTTTGTGTGCTTTGTGTTTTGGTGTTTAGTATGGATGTAGGTATGGTGCATGTCAAGAGTTAGTGATACACTGAATCAATCGAATGATGTTTTGTATAGTTAGATAAAACTGTCTGTTTTGACCACAAACATTTTTTAGAATACTTGTGATGGCCATAAATGGGCATTTATCTAAAAAAATAAGCAAACCTTTTTTGATATTTTAAAAAGCTTATTTCAAATATTTGTTTTTGTGAATTTGTCAATTTTTATACTTATTTTTTTCACCCTCTTGGAATTCCACATGAATCAAATCAAAACAAACTTCTGCATTTCAGAGAAAAGTGTATTTTTAGATAATATAATGGTCTATCTTCATACTCATAATTTATTGTCAATAGTCAATTAGTTTTTGAGCCTGTGTTTTTATTAAAAATGGAACTAGTCTAACAATTTCAATTTCCACGGCAACAGACAAATATTCTTTGCATGCCGTGTATGCTCTTTTTACTTCTTGAATCTCTAGCTATTAAGTGAATTGGGTTACATTGTTATGTCATCTATTATAAAAATTAAAAATAAAAATATTGCTGGCGCATGTCCCCTTAAACTGATCTTTTTAAAATATAATACACAACATTCTTGATCACGTTGGGTCATATTTATTCATAGTATGACCCACCTTCTCGTGACGATGTATTTGATATAGGAAATTGAATTTATATGTAACTTGGGCTTATTTTGTATTCTTTATGGCGGAGAATAATATATGATCCAAAGTTCATATTTCTTATGATTTATTTATTGATTCACTTTTCATGGTCAAATTGAAGACTGGTTTCCAAAACTCATTAACCCGATTTTTCTACTTTTTGAGATTTTCCACCAATGAGATAAATTGAAATGTAAATTTTATTTTAAGCATCAACTGGCACAAGAATTTCCCCTATATTTGCATGAATTTGAAGTTTAAATATGATAAAATGATAGACCAAATGAGAAATGTTAGGGGAAATAATCCTCCATATTTAAAAATGGGAAAAGCGGAGTTAAGAGTTTTGGAAAACCAATCTTCAATTCATTCTGAGCTAATTTTATTTTGGGGCAGTGGATCGCAATTTAGGCTCCTATATAAATATTTAAATCAGTATATTTTTTCCTAGTAATAATTGGCAAATTATCTCCACCACTTGACTATACTACCAGCTTTTTGCATTGAAAGAAAATCTTTCCAAAAACCATCCACCATCTGCCACATCTGCCAACACAATAGTTTGCAGTTACTTAATCCATTGAAATGTCCATCAACAACTTTTCTTAATCTAATTCCCAACTAAACAATCCTCTTTAGCTCTCTCTCTCTCTACCCAGTTAGTTTCCTGTATTTTGATTCCTTCAATAATTGTACGTATTCATTGTGTTCCGGTTATCAATTTAAAAAATCCATTTACGTTTATTTCAGAAAGATTTACTTTTTCAAACCTCCGACAGCTTGGGTATAGCGTCTTAAATTAATCAAAGGAGTGTGTCACTTAGCAAAAGAAGGCAAATTTGTTGTCATGCCAACGCCTTTTTTTAATCTCCAACTTAGTTTAGGTCCCAAGCATGAGAGTGTAATTGTGCCTATTCAATAGTATGATAATTCAGCACTCAATGATTAATTAATGATCTTCATCATGATATCAATAATTTATTTTCCATCCTGTTCACTTACAGGTCCAGAGATCACTGAGGCTCTTATATGATTTCCTGGCTATAGCTTGGTTTTTTGGTGTCCGAGCCACTTTGTTGTGTCTCGTGGAAAGTATTATTATGTACCTTGTTACTCGACAAAGACATACCTCCATAGTGTGGGTTATAGCACTCTTCTTCACTACCAATCTTAATATCGAGTGGTTTGTGAATAAGCAGGTTGGTATATCAGAATGAATAATGTTGTTATTTTCAAGGATATACATTTTAAAGAATTAACTTTCCCGTGTGGACTGTCAAAAGTGAAAATTTGTCCATGTCCAAAATTAAGGCATCTTTCAAAGGTTAAATTTTACCTTCTAGATTTAAATGGTGTTATGTATTATTACAAAAGAAATAAATTTATTTACACAACTGTTAAGATTTAAAATTTATTCTCAATCTCATGTACATTGATAAATATTTATGTAGAGAGACGTCATGTCCTAGAAGGCTCATAACTCAAAATAAGTAGCATTCTTGAAAATAGATGGGAACCTCAAATGTATATTCAATAGTTTTTTCTGAAAATTCCAGAGTGAAATGTTTTTGAAAAGAAAGATTTTTTTTTCATTTGTCATAGTTTACATTAGAACAAATTTAACATTTGGAAGACTCGTATTTAAAAGTAAACATGAAATTGGTCTGATAATAACTTTTCACAATAGATAATTGATTCAGAGAGTGATCTGCAAAAAGAAAGTAATTGATTGTTAATAAGGTGACAAGAAAATCAAAATGGATATCATCTGATTTTATTGTGCAATATCTTTATAATCTAAAAAAAAAAAAAAAGGGGTTGGGGGGCAAAAATTGTTTCGTACAGCCATTACTACATTATTGCCCACAAACACAGACTTACTGGCATGGCAGATTTAAAAAAATTATAAAACTATTCTCAACTGATTGGTATAGGAGTAACTTGCTACCCTTTTCTAAATTACGTGTATTTTTTTCACGCCTTGACTCAAATGATTATTCAGATAATCTGCAAGAGCATAATTATCAGTCATTTGATGAATAGCACCAGTTTAGATGAGTTGGCAGATTGGCTTTTACCTACAAAAGTAGCATGTATAGTGTATTTGTTTAGCTTAAAAGGCATAATTTCAGGTTTCTTAAACTTTTCTCACGGATTTCCATATTTATGGAATAAATCAATATGGGTGAATGAACCCATTTTATTATAATTATCCAACAGGAAGTATAAGCTTGTCAACAGACATTCTTTTCTTCCAGTTTTGTTTGCTAAACAATGATTTGACATTGTATTGAATTCGATAGTTCTATGTAAGTGTACTGCATCTAAATCAATACTTGATCCGTTTGTATTTAGATATGATTGATTAATACTGCATAAATTATTTCAAGATTACATTAGAGTTATTATGGCCCACTGATTATATGTCACTCACTTTAGCTGTGATGTTCAGCTCATTTTAGTTTTAGAAATTTAGTTTAAGCTTTACGGGGCTCATTTTTCCCTACTTTTCTTGCCATCAAGTATTGTCAAAATTTACTCTTTCCTGTGAAAATGTGGGCTTTTTATCAGTATTAATCTTTAAAAAATATTATCATTTTCTTTTATTCCTTTTAAAAAAAAACGCCGCTAGATTATACTCCAGCTAGAAATGAAAGTAAATACTGTCAAATTTTTACCCAAGAGATAACTTTGCCTTAACCGATTTGGATCATTTTGAGTATTCTCAGGCTTGTTGCAGTTATTCCCCTTTTTAGAGGACTTGAATTTTTTATAAAAAGAAATAAAATTAAATTTAATCTGATTTGTCCGAATGTCAATGGAGGTTGTTGATAATGGGTGTCTGTTTTTCAACTTATAAGATGATTTACGTCTGAAGAACTCTCAATTGACTCCAATGTAAATGTTGCTGCTCGAAGCTCGAAGAAATAAATATTATGAACTTGAATGTAAGTTTCAGTTTTATTCACATTCTAATAAATATAAAAACCTTTTTAAAAAATAATAATTAAATTTTTTTTTTTTTATTTCAGCTCGATTTTGTGGGATACAATGGACCAGATACTATTGTTTTCTTTATTGTCATCTCATATGTGCACATTCATCTGATCAGTGGCTCTATTGAAATTATCAAATATAAGAATTCTGCTGATAAGTCGTACACATCCAAAGAAATCACAACTAAAATGGACAACCTTCATGAAAAATCTGCTTCCAGTATTGACAGGAATTATGATTCCAAACATAATCCATTCGACACAGTGTCCATAATTGACTTTTTAACATATATCTTTTATCTACCAGTATTTTTCCATGGTCCAATCTTGACGTTTGATCAGTTTTTACCCCAACATACACAGTTTTACAAATCACATGACCATAATTTTAATTTAAAGGACATTTCCAAGAGAATGATGAAGATCATAGTATTTGCATTATTCATTGAGTTTCAGTCCCATTTTATGTTCATATCAGGAATCCAAGCTCACCCAATGATGGTTCGAAATATGTCAGTACCAGCAGTTATTGGTTTAGCTTTTTGGCAGGGCCAATATTTCCACCTAAAATACTTGTGCCTATTTGGGATAGGCTCTGTGTTTTCAGTATTAGATGGCCTGACACCCCCACCGCCACCTGCCTGTATCAGCTGGGTGTACTCTTTCTCTGACATGTGGAAATATTTTGATGTCGGATTGTATAATTTTGTCAAGAGATACATCTACATTCCTTGGGGAGGTTCAAAAGCTGGATTCCTACACCAAATTTTTGGATCAATCCTAGCTTTTGCTTTTATCTGTTACTGGCATGGTCCACATTCTGTTGTTCTGGTCTGGTGCTGTGGAAATTTGATTGTCATCATTGTGGAAATAACAGCTAGACGTTTTGAAAACTCAATGTCAGGATCGAACTTGGTATGTATTGGCAATAACTACTCATAAAATCAAAATGTTCTACTAGCATTTGTTGAATCAGTCATTGGGATAATTAATATGTTTAAGTGTATCATTCTGGGTTGGGTCTTTTGACCTTCCATGGTGGGCAAGAGGCCACTTGCTGTATCTTCCATCCCCCTGTGTCTGTTTTCTGAGTTGCTTTCTGTCTTAGTCTTGGAATCTGATGACTTGGTTTTGTCCTGGCCCTTGCCAGAGCCCTTGACTGAGAGGAAAATATCAAATGTATAGTGTTTGTTTTGGGAGGTGATATTTATTTTCATTGTAAAGCATCTCTTTGTTATGAACAGATCGTTTGTATATTTAAAATTTTGTTTTGAATATATCCTGTTAACATTTGAGTGTAATCCACTTAATGGGGTCCTGTTCTGATGTCTTGCTCTTGGAATCTACAGCTGTTTCCTATTTGAACCAATTCCCCTTTTTTAAAACTTTTCCTTGGGTACTTTAATTGTAATTGTAGAATTTTTTGACTATCCCATTTTCCTCCTTTTTACTGGCGCCGATATGACCTAAATGTGTTGCTTTAAAATAAAATAAAATACAAATATGCAAAAATTGGCAAATTCCTTATAATGTCCTTTCCCCCAACCATCTCACTCCTCTCTCCTAATTGCCATGAGAAGGAAAATGAATGTAATGTGTGTTTTAAAACTTGTACTTGTCTTTCATTTTGTTGTCTACTGATGATTTTTTTTTTTGGTTAGATTTGTTTATAGAAACTGCCAAACCATTAATTTATTATTAAATCAATAAGTTGCAATATTATTAACGGTATGCAAATTTGATTTATTTCTTAATGTTCATCTTTTTTGTTTGTGACCAGTGGCAAGCTTAATACTTACACTCACTCTCACCGTGAAATCAATCTCTCAATTTTATTATAAATTACACCTTCAAATTTTGGCGATATACTTATAAATTATTAATTTGTTTGACAAAAATGAGAGTAAGGTAAATCAATATATAAAACTGTAGAATTAATGCTAAATGAAAAAGATTTTTTATAAGAGTTAAAGAAGCAAAACTTTTGTTTATGAATAAAGTGCTGTATTCACATTTCTGAATAAGTTTGTTTGCAATTGTCTGATATCCTGTGAATAGAATGCTGATCTTCTATCTAACATTACTTGGTGAGCCATCATTTGACTTTTCGGCAGCCCATTTCTGGAATTCCCTTTCATTCCAACTGAAATGTTCAAAATTCCTTGATGCAATCAAATCTGGAATGATATATCGCCTATCCCTTTGTAATTGTCATTGTGTCTGGACTGTGATCTGTTATTTTAAATATAGTTTAACAGTCTTCTACATTGTAAACCTATTTATGTGAAACGCTTAGAGACTGTTGTATAGGCAGTAAAGAGCTATATAAAAATGGGGGCTGTCTGAAGCCTGGGATAGTACTAACAAAAAGGTGGAAAAGGAAAGGCTTCAGATGGGAACAGCGCTGTACTGTTCTCATCTGAAGCTTTTCCATTTTCACAATCAGGGTGTTAAGGTAGGGATGGGAGTATCACTGTGTTTGAGTGTATGCAAGCAGTGGTGTGAGTCAGTGGCTTCCAGTGATACACAGTCACATTGCAGTGGGATATTTTTTGCTTTTCTTTGTGTGGTTGTGTTTGCGTAGTAGGTTTTATGTGTGTTACAGGTTGGTTTTAGAGGGTTCAAAATAACCGCATTGGCAGAAAGACAAATGCGGCTGGTAACATAAAAAGGACTTGATATAAGACTGCTCAAGGCTCACAATACAAAACACAGGGAGCCAAGATAAAAACAAGAGAACGTGAGCTCAACTTCCGTAAGTGAGCCAATCGAGAATTGTAGGAATAGATTCGGAGGATTGACATGATAATTAATAAAACAAAAGGAATAACACAATGGTGTTAAAACATTAATCACTTATTACAAATGATACTTACACTACATGGGCAATATGACTACAAACACAATACTTAGACATTTTTAATGCAATCTAAAACATACAGGTCACCCCCATCTCAAGTAACAAACACGTCCACACTCTTACAACACTAGACATGAAGTAACTAATCCCAAATTAACTCAATCTAGGTGCGTGCATTAGGATCGTGACCAAAGGTTTGAGATAACTAAAGACGTCAGTGGAGGAGATAATATAGTACTTATCTCTCTAGACTATAACAGTTAGATTGAGCAGTAAGATGTGAAGAAAAATGGGACTTGTGGGAATGAGAAAATTACATCTCTGATCTGATGCGAGATGTGGGGTTGGGGGGCGGGGGGAGGATGAAAGATGACCCATTGAACTAAACACATCAACCTAGTAAAAAAAAGGTTAAGTATGTTCAATGAAGAGTCATTGACCAACACTGTCATGCTTGTGGGGCAACGTGGCAAGATGAGAGGGGGAGGGGGGTGGGGAGGAATCAGTAATTTTTACCAATTTTAAGAATTTACAAGGAAAGACTCTTGCAGATCCATGTCAAAAATGATAACTTCATTGTAACTGAGGTGCACAGTATTTCTTTCTGTTAGATCTAACACAGCTACTCAGTTACTGCTTGGTGGACAGGGAGGCCAGAAACTTTTTTAAAACATTGATCCAAATTGAATCAGTTTGTGTGTTTTCATGCGTTTGTGTGTGTGTGTATGTGTGTGTGTATATGTGTTTCAAGAGCTCTACTGAATAAACATTGATTCATTAGCAATTAGATTTTAGTTCTCATCAAAGCTGGAAGTAATAATTGGCTAAGACTTTAAAGCTGAATAAGGCTTTTAGTGGTAATATTGTGATTGTAGAGAACCCAGTTGCTCTTCCAGCTCATAGGTTCCCTTTTGTTTTTGTTATAACGTGTCATTCAGTCATCCAACCATTTGAATCAAGCAAAATCAGAAATGATTTATCATAAAATTCATTTTTCTTTCAGAAATCTGTTCTTGGTGCCCCCAATGTTCTCCGCCTCAAGGGTTTGATTGCCACTCCTCTTTACATTGCTTCTGGCCTTCAAGTCATGTTTTTCTTTTTCTCTTGGGATACTGGAATTGCCATGGCCGACAAGATGGTTTTTAGAGGTAATTGAATCCATTCATACTCCAAAATCATGAACAAGCTTTCCATTACAAAATAGGGGGGATGAATAGAAAATTACCCAAAAAATGAATGGATTAGAATATAACCTAATGGTATGGCCACTGCAGCAATCAAATTTGGAGGAACTGAAATCTACATTAAATGTCCAAACCGAGAAACACAAGAATAGTACAAGGCAACAGGAGCTTATGGCAATTGAGGAAGGAATAAAGACAATCAGGGAATCAAAACCTCTGTCAATGCCAAAATAGTCTTCCTTTCAGATGCCAAACAAGTGTTACACTTTAAACAACCCAACGTAAACAGATATGTATCATGTAAATGCAGAGCTATATGAAATTAAATCAAAGAGCAAAAGAAGTATGACTTCAATGGATTTTTGGTCACTGCGGCATCAAAGAAAATGCAATATCAGATACTTTGGCCAAAATAGTCTCTGAGGAAACATAAGATGAAAACTGTAATAAAGTTGGCAAAATCAAGTCTATCATTAAGGCCCAAGCAAAAGCCAACATATACAAGACACCCCCGAGCTTTTCAATAAATTTGTGACCCAATCAAACTTTTGAATAGAAAAGACCAGTTCACAATCTTTGGGCTGCCATCTCCTGAAATACCACATGCACAAGGTTTTCAAAATAGGAGAAACAGGCATATGTGATTGTTTTGAAGGAATTGACGATAACCGGATAGTCCAGACCTGCCCAATGGATGCAAAAGCAAGAGGGGATTTATGTCCTGCTACCACACCTCTACAGACTAAACTGTATGGGTCCCTGAGAGAGCTGAGGAAGATGATGGTGTTCCTTCACCAACTAGACATTCAAACATGGAGATATATGAAGGGGAATGAAGAAGAAGAAGAAGATTCAATTTTAAGCACTAGTAAAAAGCCCGCAATTTCGCGGGGAAAGAACTATTTTCATTCGATACTGTAATCACCATCATTTAATGAGGGCAGATTGGTAAACAACGTTGTCTGTGTAATTTGGTATATCTTCGGTTGATTTTTCTGTGTGGCCCAACATGAAGTGTAAGCCACTATAGCCTCTGACCCGTGACACAGCAACATACAGTTGTCCGTGTGTGAATACAGGTTGTGGTAAGAAAATCCCCACCTTGCTTAATGTCTGCCCCTGAGACTTGTTAATTGTCATTGCATATGACAATTTTACTGGAAACTGTCTTCTATTTATAATAAATGGTAAGCCTGAATCAGTTGTTGTCGTCAGATTGATTCTAGGGATAAACACTATGTTGCCAGCTCTACTACCGGTAATTATCTTGGCTTCTAATACTTTTGAACCTAATTTAATTATTAACAAACGGGTGCCATTTAGGAGGCCTGATTTAGGATTTATATTTCTAAGCAGCATGACTGACGTGTTGGCTTTCAAATGTAATGCATGTGGAGGAAGTCCGGGAGGTGTAAGTTCGTTCAAGAATTCAATCTGGTATAAGTTGATGTCAGAGTCACTTTGAATGGAATCAGCACTGCGGTAAATTTGTTCAGTTGATGAGGTCAACCTGGACAGAACGGCTGCATTTATTTTGTCAACATTTTCATGGGTTGTAGTCAAAATTGCTCTCTCTGATAGATAACGTTCATCCGCAAAGTTCAGATTCAAATCATTGTATACAGCATTTATCAAGCATTCTGGGTCATTTTCAGGAAGGCATAGCGCTGTAGGTAATTTAACAGAATACTTTCTTATTTCGCTGAAAACCGGCTCTGTACCATTTCCGATGCGGAGAAGCCAATTTGCAAAACAGTCATTGTCATCAGTAACCCTCATGTTCTTGTTCACGTGAAAGATGGTGACAAAATTCCAAATAATTGACTTGTTAAGTGTGACACTTAATATATTGGCTTCACTTCCTTTGTTAACAACAGGTAGAATTTGCCGAAAATCCCATCCAAGTACAACCACTTTGCCCCCAAAAGGTTTTGAACTGCCTGTTATGTCACAAAATGTCCTGCTCACACATTCAAACACACGCCTGTCCATCATAGGTGCTTCATCCCAAATTATGAGAGAACTACTCTTCAGTAACTTAGCTGTGTCTGATTGGCGACTGATGCTACAGGTGCTGTTATCCGTTATTGGAATTGGAATTTTGAACGTTGAATGTGCTGTTCTACCACCGTGCTGACAAAAGATCAAAGGTGAAAATACAAATTTAAAGAATACTGGGGATGTAGGAGCTTTCGGAATGTCTCCCCTTTACTTAACTTATGGAAAAACAAACACCCTAGCACCTTTAATAACACTTATGACTAACCTCTCGAGCTAACCCTAATAGAAAAAAACAGCTCTCGGACTGCTTTGCACTACCTTTCAATACTTAACAAATCACAATGGCGGCCGAAAATCAAAACAATGGTCAAATTAGGAAATTTTAAACTTTCACAAATCTATCAAGGTTTGTTCTAGAGTTTTTAAAATACTTCTATATGACAAACTGAATAAATAAATGCCTGACAAAATATCAACGGTGAAAATACAAATTTAAAGAATACTGGGGATGTAGGAGCTTTCGGAATGTCTCCCCTTTACTTAACTTATGGAAAAACAAACACCCTAGCACCTTTAATAACACTTATGACTAACCTCTCGAGCTAACCCTAATAGTAAAAAAAGAATCAAAATGGCGACTGAAATACCTTCATGTGATCGAGTGAATAATATCACTATGAATGCCACGATTTGCTGAAAAATGCCAACACACACACACACATGTATACACCACACACAACACACACACAAACATACACACACACACACACACACAAACATATCATTACAAGACTGATCACCGCTAAATCAACAACACAACGGAAGTAATAATAATACTTGATGTCATAAATAGATGACGCAAATTGACAACTTCTTACAGTGTCAAAATTAGTTGATTTTGGGAGCCAAGTGTCGTCGGTACATATTTTATGATATTATCTGTTTGACTCAACGAACTTTCAAATTGAGTTTAAATTATAACAGGAAATCAAGTTATCTGTTTATCTATCTGTAAAAAATACATTTCTAATTTTCAAATCTTTCAGTAGAGTTGTGCGCCGTATCAATTTTTTTATTGACTCAAATAAGCACAATGTTCTCCACAATACTATATTTTTTAAAGAAAGGATTGATTATAGAAAGATGACTGTATTTTGGGTGATCTGAACGGCCATTCAGATCTAGAAAGAGAACATCAGGGAATACAAATCATATTCTTATCTCATGATGTTTGCAGTTCACAACATCGATATTTTTCCTATCCAGTTGTAAAGCAATAATAGCCAATCATTGTTTTTGTGTGAGGGTGAACGGCTTTGTGGTTTGATACTAGCATGCCTGCCTACTTCAATGGTTCATCCGTAATTGTTACGGAAATTTGATGACAATTATGAACTTACGGAAATTGAAAAAGTATGAGAGATTTTGATTTCACAGCAATTTGGTTTTAGAGAAAATTTCAGTTTTGAGGTAAAAGACAAAATTCCCTGACAGTTAAAGGTTACTGCTCAATTCCATGCTCATTATTTATAGCTAAATCAATTGCTATTTTGTAATGATGGTCAGCAACAACGTTATTTTATGTATAAATGGTATGTAGCAGTTTTTATTTCGTTTAGTACCTATAGTATTAAAATATTATATTTCTTACAGGTGAATTTTATGTTTAATGATTTGAAATTTTCAGCTAGTGAGTTATGCAGTTTGATGCAAAGTTTAGTTTGTATTAAAGGCTCTTCACTCATTAAGGATTGTTGAAAAGAAATGTTAGCACCTTACAGGCTGCATGTCTCTTTCTTCATGTCAAGTGTTGTTGTTGTTGTTGGCCTCGGATCTCTTGTAAAGGGAGATTTTGTGGTGAGCAGTCAGAATCAAAGAAATGAACACTGCCCTTTGAGATGCTCATCAGTTTTTAAATGTTACCATAAAATATAACAATAACACTGGGTTTAGGGTTTTTTTTCCTTTTCTAATATGAAATTAAAATTTGCCTTAACAAAAAGATTTTTATTTTCTTTTCTTTTCTCCACAGCACCTTGGAAGACATTCTTGTTGGAATATCTAGGCTTTTACTTTTCTATTCAAAATGCAATGTACGCCAAGGAATGGGCTGCTGGGAAACTACATAAATGTTAATTACTGTCCAATAAGCATTTGTTGAACAAGTCGTTTTTGATTATAGTTATTTTTTTATACGGGCGTCTTTCAATTTTTTGCCAAATGCCTGTCCCATTATATTATATATTTCGCTTTCTGATTCTTTGGCATATTTTTATTGCAATGAAGCATGTGATTAAAGAATATAGTTAGAAAAGCATAGAAGACAGAAATTGAGAAATTTGGTCCATAAATGAATAAAATACAGTTATTTATAAATACTCCACATATGTTCATAAAGTTATTTATATACTCCACACATGTTCATACAGTTATTTATAAACTCCACACATGTTCAAAATGGTCTGTCGGTTGACAAAAATATATTTTTAAAAGTTTTGTTGAACCAAACAGCAATATTTGTTTTCCTCCTATCCCTGCTTCATTTTAAAGAAATACCATAATAATTCATATCTATTAAGTTCTAATCTTTAAAAAAAGGTCATTTTGATGTCAGTTTTGTGAATCAATCTTTGTTGGTGACATTTGACTCACTCCTGTAAAGGCAATTAATTTCGCCTAGTTTTTGTTCCATAAAATAATATATTCATTTAACTGGCAACAAAAATACAGCAAGACATCCTTCCCCTCAGATGCTGAAAGCCAAACCAGAATGTGCAGCCACATATTTTTCATCTACCAGCTTGAACTTATATCAAAATGATGAGTATTTACCATGACCCTCACTCCTGTAACGGGCTTTTTCTCAATCAAATTTTGAGAATTTTAAAAATCCTTTTAATCATCCTTTAATCAATAAATTTTAGTGCTTGCTAAGTCAAAATAAATTATTTATTACAATTTCTGTAGTGTCAAGTAACATATAATCTTCAGATTTTCATTCCTGTAACAGCGATCCGTGTTACAGGAGTGAGTCAACTGTTACAGGAGTGAGTCAACTGTTACAGGAGTGAGTCAACTGTTACAGGAGTGAGTCAACTGTTACAGGAGTGAGTCAACTGTTACAGGAGTGAGTCAACTGTTTCAGGAGTGAGTCAACTGTTACAGGAGTGAGTCAACTGTTACAGGAGTGAGTCAACTGTTACAGAAAGGAGATGAGATGCAGACTTAAATGTTTTAAAGTAAATTACGTCTTTAGGTTCTTTCCTTCTTTATTAATGTTTATTTTTAAAGACCCTTTGCAATGTAAAGTGAACATTTAAATGGGAAGAGAAGATATCTCAACAATAAATTAGAGAGTTGGTTCTGTTGTTAGCTCATCTCTATTTTTGTGCATAAACCACGGATACATATGAAGGCACGGAGAAAGACGAAACCCGGGATGTGATGATTAAACTTTAGATAAGTTCTATCGAACACAAAAAAAACCTCAACAAAACAGTGGATCACTGACTGATGATGAAATCAAGCAAACTGACAGTTAGCAGAGATCGTGTTGTTTGTGAATAGCCCTTCTATTTGTCGCAATATGAACTAACATTGTGTTTTGTAGCCTAATAGAAAATGAGTGATATAAAAAAAGAGAACACAGTGCAAAATTCATCTCATAAGATGTGGGAATGAATTGGAAACATTTTGTGAGAATACAGAACTGTTGAAACAAGAATTTGAAGTTACCAGGTTGGTGCATTCCATCAGCGAATTTAAAGAAAAACTGTTGAAACACGACGAAAGCCAATCGGATTATGAATTTTTATTAGAAGAAGAGGAGATAGAAAAAGAAATATATTGCGCAGCTGAATACAGACAGACCAAAGTAGACATTCTATTGAAAGCGGAATTTTGTTAAAAGAAATTACAGTTTGTTAAGTGGATTCTAATATTTAATTAAACAGCACAAAGTGCAAACAAAAAAAAATAACATTGACGCCAAACTTCCCAAACTTAATTTGCCTACATTTTCTGGTGAGTTTGTAGAATGGCAAAGTTTTTGGGACAATTTCATTGCTGTAATAGATTCTAGAACAGATTTGTCAGATACTAACACATTTTCATATCTGAAAGCATCCATCAAAGGTGAAGCAAGGGTCTGCTTACAAGGACCTGCTCTGAGACAAATTATAAAGAAGCTAAAGAACTCCTAGTTAATAGACCCATTCAGAGATTGTTGTTGTTAGAACTTGATCACCACATTGGTTCTCAGACATTAGATTCTGTTGTTAAAAAAAGTGATAGGGATAATCTCGAAGTCAAAGGTGACTCAGGTCCCAAAGCCGAGATTCAAACCTCAACGGAACCAATTGTTCCTATTTCAGCTCAAACTGGCATGGTCGCCATGTAAGAAGAAGGGATATTTTATATTTGTAAGAATGCAAATGATTCACTTATTTTCTTGCCATTTGGTTTTGTTTGATTCAATTGACAATGCACTTAAAAATTTGTTAATAATGTTTTTTAAACATTTCAATAATATAAGGAGTGAGATAAGCCTACTGGTTCATACATATAGGAATCTAATTTAAGGTAACTGGTTAAAAATTGAACATAGCCTTTGTATTTTCTTTAGCTTTAATTCGCTCCATTTAAGTTCGTATTATATAATGTTTTCAATTGAGATAACCAGCCTCTTTTTTATATGCATAAATTGACAAGAAATTATATATTTTTATTAAGTTATACTTAGATTAGTATTCATCTCTCCCTCTTCTTTAAGAACAAGGACTGTTCACTAGTAAAGATTATAAAATTGACTTCTTTCCTATGATTTATTTGCCCCTAATATATGATTGGTGACGGAGAATCTAATACATAGTAATAAGGATTAGATGTTGTTTGATGTTGACAATACCCGGTCCTTTCTATTTTCCCATCACTAATCTGCAGACTTGGTATATTGATGGGTTTGTCTTTATTTATCACCGAGTTAATTTGCTAATTGGGTTTTTCATATGAACATTTCCTATATTTTGATTTCCTTTAAGTACTTGCTGATTGTTATTGATAACACCTCTTGTGCTTTACTTTGATTAGTTGCACCTGAATTTGATGTTGTTACTTTAATTTTAAGTGAGCATTTTGTTTGCTGATTTGTGAGATTGTGGAAAAAGTTTTGTCCAGGTGGGAGTATGTAGAAAATCAAGAGAGAGAGAGAGAGAGAGAGAGAGAGAGAGAGAGAGAGAGAGAGAGAGAGAGAGAGAGAGAGAGAGAGAGAGAGAATGAGAGGATGAGAGAGAGAGAGAGAAAGAAAGAAATAGAAAGAGAGAGAGAGAGAGATTGAAAGAAAGAAAGAGATAGAGTGAAGAGAAAGAAACTGTGAGAGAGAGAAAGAAAGAAACAGAAAGAGAAAGGAAGAGAGACAGAGAGATTTATAAAATCTGTTCAGAAATCCTGATTCGTTTGGGTCACTGTTACTCCATGTATTCATGGTTATAGATTTATCTAACGCATATTATTTGTTTCTATTCTGGTTGAGGTTGAGTTTTGACAATAAAAATGCCTTATGGCATCATTCTACAAATAAATAAGAATTTTGTCAGCCTTTGTTATTCATAGCGTTCCACAATGATATTAATCTAAGTGCCTATCCAAAACACTTCTCGTGGCGTAATAATCACCTCTTTTAACTATTGTTGGTGGGTCATCTGTCAGCATTCTTATTGGATAAAGCGGCGTAGTTTGTCCAGCATGTCGAGTCTTCAATGTTTGTTAGGGATCGTGTGTCACACTCTGATGACTCATACTCGCCTATATTATCCAGGCGTTGTCTTTTCTTCTGTGGCTAAGCGGAGTTCAGTAGCACCTGATAATATATGTTATAATTACATCAGTTCACCGCTGATGCGTATACTATTGCTCATTTTAACTTAATTACTGTTGTGTGTATTTTTACAGATATTTTTCTCCAATCAAGATGTAGCGATTTAAGCGGAGAAGGTGTGTGATTACGCGGAATGATTATATAGCAAAAATTCAATTTTTCGGGAATGTGTAGCGTTTAAGCAGAGTGTGCGATTAAGCGGAGTGAACTGTACTTTGGATATAATTAAATTTTGATTTACGTTCAACGCAAATTTCACTTTGCCAGCATTACCCATTTTACTCTGCAATTTATGTACGTAACGTCATTTCTACACATAACTATGAGTCTCCTCCAACTCATCAAACGACTAACAGAACACCGCCCATCTTCTCATTGGACACAGACAACCATATTAATATCGATTTTAACATGAATAACACACATGTGTCTCTTCCCAGGACAGAAATATTTTCTACACAAAACCATGTGTCTCCTCGAATGAATGCATCTTCGTCGATAAGATTTCGCACGTGTCCAATGTTTCTGAGCGAATCGTGGAAATTTTGACATAACTTCGAAATTTGAGTTTACATGTCCAATAATGCATCTAAATAAAAGCATAAATTTCTGACTTTAACGTAACATAACATAACATAATATGGTATAGGGCAAAATAGGATAAAATCCCTTGAATGCCCTTAATATTTATAGAAATGCCATAAATCTATTGATTAAAGATTACAATAATGATACACGCGGTAAAGATAGTATTTCAACTTAAATGTACTCATGTATAGATCTTTGAATTTTTATGTTATTTATCACAATGTCCTCCATTATGGCAGTTTTGCTTTTTTTCCTGAACACAACGAATTCAGTCTTGTCGTCATTGAACTTGAGTTTGTTCGCTGAAATCCAAGATCTGATTTTAAAAAAAAAGTATGATAGAGTAATTTTAACACATTCACAGTTGTTCAAAGACATTGGACAGTAAGTTGGGTGTTGTCGGATAGATGTGATGGTCGACGCCGTGATTCACCAACACATCGCTTAAAGGATCAATGTACACTGAAGAGGTATGGGCACTATCACAGATCCTTGAGGGACAACGTAATTATAATTATTATTACTACTACTACTACTACTACTACTACTACTACTACTACTACTACTACTACTATTACTACCACTACTACTACTACTACTACTATTACTACCACTACTACTACTACTACTACTGCTACTACTACTACTATTACTACCACTACAACTACTACTACTACTACTATTACTACCACTACTACTATTACTACTACTACTACAATTACTACCACTACTACTACTACTACTACTACTACTACTATTACTATCACTACTACTACTACTACTACTACTACTACTACTACTACTACTACTACTACTACTACTGCTACTACTACGACTACTACTATTATTATTATTATTATTATTATTATTATTATTATTATTATTATTATTATTATTATTATTATTATTATTATTATTATTATTATTATTATTACTATTATTATAATCATCGCTAGATTCTAGCACTCCGAATTCCAGAACGACTCTGCAATACGACACGCTGTGCTAGAGCAAGGTGACCGAATAATATATTGGTTACCCCCCTATGAACATCGAATTTCGGCACGCTATGATTCTAGCACACTTTTTGGCTTCTCCTGAGAATGAGCTAGAATCCAGCGAGTACTGCAATAATAGGTCGTTTCAAAGGGTATGCACAACAAGGCAGTCAATAAAAACGACAAATTAATTTTGTTGTATGTTTTTGTTGTTGTTTTATTTTTATTTTTGCTTTGTTTTGATTTCAGTTAGTTTTTTTGTTTGTTGGTTTGTTTTTCATTATTCTTATAATGACAGGATGAGACATCTGTTATACCAAAGGCTAATTTGATAGCGATCATACTATCCTAAATGCTAGTTAGTTTGATAACCATAATATCTCATTGAAGTACTCAAGCTCTGAAAGAGATTCGAGCCTGCAATGGTAATCGACGTTTTACCAAAATGGGAGAGACGAATGTATTGGGTCGGAGGTGTCTTTTCCATATTTTTTGTCTTTTATTCGTTTTACAAGGAATGTCAAGGTAAGCTGATATCAATTACATTAATGAACATTACTAATAGGTAACAGTTATATTAAGGATATTATAACAAGAAAAACCTATGCAAATCGGGGTGTCGCGTCTATGTAGGAGAAGTGGCAAATAGGACTAGACAAATAGGAGTTAGATAGTTTACCCAAAGACATAAGTTGTCTGGAGCCACTTTTACCCTGATATAGTCGGGTTAAAGCTCCTGACAACTCAACAGATAGTAAGAATGTTTTTAAAATTTAAAGAAATAGGTAGTAGAAGTAGTGGTAGATTATTGACACGTTATAATGACCCCGCGTTTTTTTGGTAAAAATATTTCAAAATTTTGAAAGGAAAATGATGAATTTTGCAGTAAATATATATATATATATATATATATATATATATATATATATATATATATATATATATATAATATATATATATATATATATATAATATATATATATAAATGAGCACCCCACAAATTTTGGTCTCTCATTTTTGGATTTGACGAAGCTTTGATATTGATTAAAATATATGGGTTATTTTATCTTTTAATGATTTTTGATGGATAAATTTAAGTTTTTATTACATGTCAACCAGTCGTGAAAGTTCAGATCAGGTTTATTGTAGTTTGTTGACCAAATACATTTAGTGAATCATCATTTCTGTGTACTAAATCATTTGATCCTTTCTACTATCAGGGGCATTCAGTTGCATTTTAGAGGAGTGTTTTATCGTGAAATGCTATACTATATTTTGTAGCCATTTAAGTTGAGAATGTTCAAAGTGAAATTAATGTACCTTTGTCCTTGTTTAATACAATTTCTTTAAAATTCCAGATAAAGTAATTCGCAGAAATTAGAGCCAGGGATCAAATGGCTTGAGGGTTAAAGGTGAGGGTTTGCCTTTTGCTGCATGCATAATGTGAACTTTTTACTTCAGCTTAGACTGTTAAACTGTGATATGTTTTGTTTTATATCACTGTAAAGTACTTAGAGCATGTGGCAACGGAGTGAAGCGCTATATAAAGGCCATTTATTATTATTAAAAATTTGTACATCTAGAACCTTTCATTTTTATGCAAGGGTCTCTGAAGCCACCCCTACCCCTTAAAATGCGGAAATCAAGCAAAATTAGAAATTTAGTAGGCTCACAATTTGTAATGTTGAATATGATGATCAGCAAATTCGGACCCCACAACCTGTTGAATAAGGCATTTTGCATTCATTCGCCTCTCGATAAAGATATATGAATGGTTAGTGTCACTGACAATCCTGTAGGAAAGGTTTCACAAAATATTGGGCTATTTAGCTCACTTCCATTGCATGAAATAAAATCTTTGCTCAAGCGGCCTGCTGGAGAAATAAATGAAGCAGGGTAAAGCCGTGGATATACTTTATATATATATATATATATATATATATATATATATATATATATATATATATAAATAATAATATATATATATATATATATATATATATATATATATAAATAGATAGTGATGTTTATTTTTCACTGTTGATTATGGTTAAAATGAAATATGTTGTTGAAAATCATTAACATTATTTAACATTGATTTTCATCAAATAAGCCACAATAATTTTTATCTCTAATTCATTCGCCTTAGATTTCTGATAACGATGTTTAAAAGAAGTTTTTCGGGACTTTCAAAAACTCTGAAGTCATTTGAGCGCCAGTTAAAAAGGGACAATAAAATAATCAAAAGTTTAGATCTAGCTAGCCATGTGCCATAGAAAAATAAGACAAAAGGGACTAGTTCACTAGAAATCAGAAGCAGATCAAAGAGCAGTATTTACATTTATATCCTTTTAGCTAGTCTGAAACCACCAGGAAATCCCACACTGACAGTGAGAATACAAAAGGGAAACACTAAAAAGGTTACGAAAGAAGCATTGTATCAAAAACCTACCAATTACATAGTCAATAATAGAAAGATGGATTTACAAAGGAAGAAATTATCATATTTCATTAAAATATATGTACATCTGTTTCCCTCTCTGCAAAAGACCCCAGGCGAGACCAAATGGCAGCATATCAAAGAAAAGGAAAAAGACATTCACATAGAAGGGAGAAACGATTTAGGGGAATTGAATAGCTAGGCCGTAGACAGATGAAGACATTGTCTGTCACAGGGTCCAACATTCCCCCACCTTTAGAGGAATTTCAGCCGCTCAATATAATGATCAAAAGCAGTGTTTTAAATTACCAAAACATCAAAAAGCATACATTTTCTATATAATACATTAATTAATGATAAATTAATTTAAGGGCTACTCAATGCCATTTTACCCCCTCTTCGTCTGTGTTAAAGGAAAGAATAATTATTTCCGTTTAACAAAGACAAAGAGGAAAATATTTTCAAACAGATGTTAAAATTAACATGGCTGTAATTATTTTTCCTCATGCACGGATTTTGGTGGATTTTTCATGGGAGGCTAGAACATGGTCTCGTTTCATCTGAATAAAATTAGCTTGGTACCAAATCTTCCAGGTCAAACTTTAAACCTACTGGATTAAAAGGTGTATGCATAATGTAATCCTTCTCTCTCTCTCTCTCTCTCTCTTCCTCTCTCTCTCTCCTCTCTCTCTCTCTCTCTCTCTCTCCCTTTTCAAGGACTCTCCTGATCTAGAATGGAGCACTTTTTCCTGGCAGATGACTTACTTGTTGCCACTGCTTGCTGGTCATGTTTTTATGGTCATTTCCTCAATCGTTTACAGATTAAAGATTGGGTGAGATTTTCTAAAAATTAAAAGCATGCTCAATTATAAAGTTAACATCTCATATATTTATGGTGGCCCTGTGTTTTGCTTTAACACGAAATTGGTTCCTTTAATCCCTTAAATTTAAAACAGTAGCCCTGCTGAATATTCCTACCTTGGATGCTGATGTAGGGGCATCTTTCTAATTTATTGATGGAAATGTACCACAAAATGAAACATATCTTCAAAGATTTTCTGCATAGTACACATGAATGGTCTGCAACATATGTTCTGGCAAATTGGGCGATACTGTTATTTAAGAGTTCAATTAATCATCTGAGACTTTGAGATTTAAAATTAAAGTACAGTGCAGCACAGAAATCTCGAACATGCAAATCTTGAAATGATGCAAATCTTGAGCACGTCTCAATTCCCCCTTTAAATCCCTATTTTTCAATAGAAAATTTCCAATGGTTATTGGAGGCCAACACGGAAATTTCAAAGTAACTTGACATTCACTTGCATTGTAGTTGATATAATTCTTTTTCCAAATATTTATATTGAACGGAGACAAAAGAGGCTATTTCTATGAGTGCATGTATGTTGTGTAATTTATATATAATAATATATATATATATATATATATATATATAATATATAGTGTGTTGTGTGTGTGTGTGTGTGTGTGTATGTGTGTGTGTAGACGAAGTTTGAAGCATGTTTGACCAATCTCTTAGGCATTCAATGCTTCATTCTGTCCAGTTCTAAAGTGTACCAATACTAGTGGGGGACTAATGGGACAGTGATGGCCTGATGCTTTTAATGTTCTGTATTAAAATCAAACAAGCGATTCGAGGTTGAAAAGATAGGATGAGAGGTGAGGTGCGAGGGAGATAACTGAGGAATGATAGTAATAATTAATAAACTGATTCGTAGGTAATGACATCACTGCTGGCTTTATCTTCTTATTAAGAATACGCAAAGGAAAACCTTATTCCTCCCCTGTAACTGCATGAAACAAGATGCACTAAATGGTATACCTTTACCAAAACCATCCACTTTTACCCTCCTCACGTTCTTCTTCATATTCTCTGTAAAATTACACAGAAAACTTGAAAACATAGAAACCTAAAAAAAAAAAAAAAAAAAAAAAAAAAAAAAAAAAAAAAAAAAAAAAAAAGAAAGACCCCAAAAATAGGCCAAGTCTTGACTTTTTTTTAGATTTTCGTGTGCACTGTAGTTGTTAGGAAGAGAAAGCTCAATATTAGTGACTAAGTAAAGTTTTATTTTTCAGCTGGAGTAAATTAATGCTTTTGAATCAAGCCTGTGCGTCAATAGAAGCACAGTAAGCACTGTTTACCAAGGCCTCAGCTTTGATAAACTTTGAATTACATTCATCATCTAATCCCTTCCGCCCCCCCCCCCCCCCCGAAAAAAAGAGAGAGTAAAAGAAAGAACAAAACAAAGCAAAAAAAAACAACAACCCAACATATTATTTTAAAGACGAATCCAAAATAATTAATTATTGTATAGAAGCCTTATAGTTGAAGAGAAGCAAGTCTTATAATGCTTTCTATGTTTTTTTACTTTCGACCTGACTCGGGGATAAAGAGAGCGTGAGGTGAATGCTCAACTTCAAACCTATTAATAGAGACCAGCATACTGTATATCTGCTGCTGTATACCAGTTTTGAATGCCAGGACTGGAAATGTCAACTAATCTGACAAAGGTTTGAAGATGGTTAAAACATTCCCAAGGTGGGACAGTTTATCAACCTATGCAAAGCATCATAATAATTATAACCAAGTATAATTATTTTTATTTTTATTATACATGTGTATGCATTTGTGTGATGTTTGTGTGCTTTGTGTTTGGGTGTTTAGTATGGATATAGGTATGGTGCATGTCAAGAGTTAGTGATACACTGAATCAATCGAATGATGTTTTGTATAGTTAGATAAAACTGTCTGTTTTGACCACAAACATTTTTTAGAATACTTGTGATGGCCATAAATGGGCATTTATCTAAAAATATAGGCAAACCTTTTTTGATATTTTAAAAAGCTTATTTCAAATATTTGTTTTTTTGTGAAATTTGTCAGTTTTTTACTTTTTTTTTTTCACCCTCTTGGAATTCCACATGAATCAAATCAAAACAAACTCCTGCATTTCAGAGAAAAGTGTATTTTTAGATAATATAATGGTCTATCTTCATACTCATAATTTATTGTCAATGGTCAATTAGTTTTTGACCCTGTGTTTTTATTAAAAATGGAACTAATCTAACAATTTCAGTTTCCACGACAACAGACAAATATTCTTTGCATGCCGTGTATGCTCTTTTTACTTCTTGAATCTCTAGCTATTAAGTGAATTGGGTTACATTGTTATGTCATCTATTATGAAAATTAAAATAAAAATATTGCTGCGCATGTCCCCTTAAACTGATCTTTTTTAAATATAATACACAACATTCTTGATCACGTTGGGTAATATTTATACATAGTATGACCCACCTTCTCGTGACGATGTATTTTGATGTAGGAAATTGAATTTATATGTAACTTGGGCTTATTTTGTAATCTTTATGGCGGAGAACAATACATGATACAAAGTTCATATTTCTTATGGTTTATTTATTAATTCACTTTTCATGGTCCAATTGAAGACTGGTTTTCCAAAACTCATTAACCCGATTTTTCTACTTTTTGAGATTTTCCACCAATGAGATAAATTGAAATGTAAATTTTATTTTAAGCATCAACTGGCACAAGACTTTCCCCTATATTTGCATGAATTTGAAGTTTAAATATGATAAAATGATAGACCAAATGAGAAATGTTAAGGGAAATAATCCTCCATATTTAAAAATGGGAAAAGCGGAGATAGGGAGTTTTGGAAAACCACTTTTCAATTCATTCTGAGCTAATTCTATTTTGGGGCAGTGGATCGCAATTCAGGCTCCTATATAAATATTTAAATCAGTATATTTTTTCCTAGTAATAATTGGCAAATTATCCCCACCCCTTGACTATACTACCAGCTTTTTGCATTGAAAGAAAATCTTTCCAAAAACCATCCACCATCTGCTGCCACATCTGCCAACACAATAGTTTGCAGTTACTTAATCCATTGAAATGTCCATCAACAACTTTTCTTAATCTAATTCTCTCCTAAACAATCCTCTGTAGTCTCTTTACCCAGTTAATTTCCTGTATTTTGATTCCTTCAATAATTGTACGTATTCATTGTATTCCCCTTATCAATTAAAAAAAATCCATTTACGTTTATTTCAGAAAGATTTACTTTTTCAAACCTCCGACAGCTTGGGTATAGCGTCTTAAATTAATCAAAGGAGTGTGTCACTTAGCAAAAGAAGGCAAATTTGTTGTCATGCCAACGCCTTTTTAAAAATCTCCAACTTAGTTTAGGTCCCAAGCATGAGAGTGTAATTGTGCCTATTCAATAGAATGATAGTTCAGCACTCAATGATTAATTAATGATCTTCATCATGATAACATGTTATTGTACCTTGAGCCATACGTTTCCACATTTTACATTCACAAGTACTCAAACTACACCTCTTTAAGCCGCCTGGATGAAATTTTTGGAAAATTTCAAAATATGGCACAATATATTAAGACGGCAATTTAGTTTAGGTCCCAAGCATGAGAGTTTACTTGTGCCTATTCAATATTATGATAATTCAGCAGTCAATTATTAATCATTAATCTTCATCATGATGTTAATAATTTATTTTCCATCTTGTTCACTTACAGGTTCAGAGATCACTGAGGTTCTTATATGATTTCCTGGCTATAGCTTGTTTTTTTGGTGTCCGAGCCACTTTGTTGTGTCTCGTAGAAAGCATTATTATGTACCTTGTTACTCGACAAAGACATACCTCCATAGTGTGGGTTATAGCACTCTTCTTCACTACCACTCTTAATATCGAGTGGTTTGTGAATAAGCAGTTGGTAATATCAGAATGAATAATGGTGTTATTTTTCAAGGATAGACATTTGAAAGAATTAACTTTCCTGTGTGGACTGTCAAAAGTGAAAATTTGTCCATGTCCAAAATTAAGGCATCATTCAAAGGTTAAATTTTACCTCTAGATTTAAATGGTGTTATGTATTATTACAAAAGAAATAAATTTATTTACACAACTGTTAAGATTTAAAATTTATTCTCAATCTCATGTCCATTGATAAATATTTATGTCGAGAGACGTCATGTCCTAGAAGGCTCATAACTCAAAATAAGTAGCATTCTTGAAAATAGATGGGAACCTCACATGTATATTCAATAGTTTTTTTCTGAAAATTCCAGAGTGAAATGTTTTTGAAAAGAAAGATTTTTTTTTATTTGTCATAGTTTACATTAGAACAAATTTAACATTTGGAAGACTTGTATTTAAAAGTAAACATGAAATTGGTCTGATAATAACTTTTCACCATAGATAATTAATTCAGAGAGTGATCTGCAAAAAGAAAGTAATTGATTGTTAATAAGGTGACAAGAAAATCAAAATGGATATCATCTGATTTTATTTAGCTATATCTTTATAATCTAAAAAAAAAATGGGGTTGGGGGGCAAACATTGTTTCGTACAGCCATTACTACATTATTGCCCACAAACACAGACTTACTGGCATGGCAGATTTAAAAAAATTATAAAACTATTCTCAACTGATTGGTATAGGAGTAACTTGCTACCCTTTTCTAAATTACGTGTATTTTTTTCACCCCTTGACTCAAATGATTATTCAGATAATCTGCAAGAGCATAATATCAGTCATTTGATGAATAGCACCAGTTTAGATGAGTTGGCAGATTGGCTTTTACCTACAAAAGTAGCATGTATAGTGTATTTGTTTAGCTTAAAAGGCATAATTTCAGGTTTCTTAAACTTTTCTCATGGATTTCCATATTTATGGAATAAATCAGTATGGGTGAATGGACCCATTTTATTATAATTATCCAACAGGAAGTATAAGCTTGTCAACAGACATTCTTTTCTTCTAGTTTTGTTTGCTAAACAATGATTTGACATTGTATTGAATTCGATAGTTCTATGTAAATGTACTGCATCGAAATCAATACTTGATCCGTTTGTATTTAGATTTGATTGATCAATACTGCATAAATATATTTCAAGATTACATTAGAGTTATTATGGCCCACTGATTATATGTCACTCACTTAAGCTATGGTATTCAGCTCGTTTTAGTTTTAGAAATTTAGTTTAAGCTTTACGGGGCTCATTTCCCCCTACTTTTCTTGCCCTCAAGTATTGTCAAAATTTACTCTTTCCTGTGAAAATGTGGGCTTTTTATCAGTATTAATCTTTAAAAAATATTATCATTTTCTTTTATTCCTTTAAAAAAAAACGCCACTAGATTATACTCCAGCTAGAAATTAAAGTAAATACTGTCAAATTATTACCCAAGAGATAACTTTGCCTTAACCGATTTAGAACATTTTGAGTATTCTCAGGCTTGTTGCAGTTATTCCCCTTTTTAGAAGACTTGAATTTTTTATAAAAAGAAATAAAATTAAATTTAACCCTATTCCACTCCCAATTTTCATAGTCCTATTCATACCCCATGGGGTGGATTTACACCCCTATTCCAATGATAAGAAAAAATGTGAGTTACCCTATTCTTTTCCATTGGGGTGGTTTTACACCCCTAGTCAAATGGTAAGAAAAAAGCTTTTTACCCTATTCTTATCCAATGGGGTGGTTTTGCACCCCTAAGTTAATATAGGAAAATATGAAAAGAACTATTATTATTATTGCTTTTATTATTATTATTATTGTTATTATTATTATTATTATTATTATTATTATTATTGTTATTATTATTATTATTATTATTATTATTATTATTATTATTATTATTATTATTATTATTATTATTATTATTATTATTATTATTATTATTATTATATTATTATTATTATTAATTATTGTTATCATTATTATTATTTGTTATATTATTATTATTATTATTATTATTATTATATTATTATTATTATTATTATTATTATTATTATTATTATTATTATTATTATTATTATTATTACCATTATTATTATTATTATTATTATTATTATTATTATTATTATTATTATTATTATTATTATTCATTCATTCCGCCAGTTTTTACCATACTTAGTGCAAAGAATAGAGATAATAAAATAGAGTTTTGTTTCACAGCTTGTTCTATTTTTATTTTTTACATTTTCCACACCATGACTCTGACTCTGATCCAACTTTTTCATTCCTTCCCCTTCCTGTTTGTCACATGTTCCTTTTACAATAATTACAACACAGAGCAGATATTCCTATCTCCCTGTTCCTAAGGTTGTTCTATTTTGTTTTGAATATTAATTTGATTCATTCATTACAATAAAATCAAAACGAAGTGAAAATGGCGGCGGATGCAAATAGGAATGTTTTTCAAGCATTTCAAGGGCCCTCAACAACTGATGAAAACAGTTCAGACTTTATTGATCTCCAGTCAGTTCATCTTTCAGATCCGTCACTCTTAGAAAGAAGTTTCAACTCTACATCAGGTAAGTCCCTTCTGAATCTATTCTTGGTTGTTTTGTTTTGTTAGGGTTAACCTCTCTTTCAACTACTATAGGTCACATAAAGATACTGCACTACTTTGACAATTATTTATGCGAATCAGACTAAGACATGCAGTGTAGCACAAATCTTAGCCAGTAAGTGTTGACAGACACCAGGCCAGCCAGCCGTATCACTTTTCCTATAATATGCCACGTCTGGCAGGGAGCTGATAAAATAGCTGATATAATAACTGTGTGTTTGTCTTTGGTTTGATAAGCTTATCTACTGTACAATTTTGAGCATATAGGGTCACGTAAAGCACTTATAGTATAGGGTCTACTCTGGATTCACTTCCGGAAAGATGTATTTTAATCAGCGAACATGTAGTCGGTAAATCCAATTCTAATATATATTGAGAAATTCATGTATAGTAAGTATGCAAACAGACCACCCTGTTCTTTCATTTTGCTGTATTATATGTTCCATTTATTTTGCATCATTCTCTACAGATGTGTGCCGTGAAGACCTTGCTGATTTCAATTATGAATCTTCCCTCATTGATGATCCCAATGTACCATATTCAAGTCATTCAAATGCACCAAGCTTACAGAATATGGGGCGGCATTGCAGCAGACCCTGTGGCCAGAGCAACAATGACAATGAAGCGTTTTCTGAACCTAACAAATGCTCTAAGGTTTGACGACAGGACTACAAGAACAGTCAGAAGGGCCAGGGATGTTTTTGCGCCAATGAGGGACCTTTTTGATACCATCAACAATCAACTTTCTAAGATATATACTCCAGACATGAACCTTACAGTGGATGAGCAATTAATCCCAGGGAGCGGGAGAGTCAAGTTTCTTCAATATTTACCAAGCAAACCGGATAAGTATGGATTGAAAATATTCTGGATATGTGATTCTAAGACTGCTTATCCACTGAAAGCAATTCCCTATCTTGGAAAATATGGAGAAAGGAGGACAAATTTAGGAAAAGAAACTGTCAAGGAATTAGCTATGCCATATTGCAAAAGTGGTAGAAAGATTACTTTTGATAATTTTTTCACGGACAAAGAGCTTTTGTTATGGCTCAGAAAGCAAGGATTGACAGGAGTTGGGACAGTTCGAAATTTAAATATGGCAAGGATTTGAAAAAATCAGAATCAAGCTTTGCTTTCACTTTTGAATTGTCTTTAGTCAGCCATAAATCAAACCACAAGAAAAATGTAATTGTTTTGAGTTCAATGCACAATTCTAAGGATGTTGATGACGGGCCCAAAAGAAAACCTGAAATGGTGAAGTACTATAATCAAACAAAAGGTGGAGTTGATACGTTTGACCAGATGTGTCACAGTCTGACAACCAAAAGAAAGTGCCGAAGGTGGCCAATGGTGATTTTTTACAACCTGTTGGTCACGGTTGGAATTTCATCTCAAATAATTTATAGGAAATTTTTTCCACAAAGCGCTCTCGCACAGGAAAAGAGAAGGGCAGAGTTTCAGGAGGACTTGGCAAGATGCCGATTGCAGGATCATCTATCTCGCAGATAAGCAAAGCTGAGGAAGCCTAACATTATGTTAGAACTCTCAATCCAGCATGTTTGTGAAGTATGGAAAATCACAAGACCAAACCATGCTGAACAAATGAGACAAACTGCTAGTGGCACACCATCAAACAAGCGAAAAGGAGAGCAGGGGAGATGCTGGGGCAGCCCAAGGAAGAAGGACCGGAAATTTAGAACTTCAAGCAGTTCATTTGGCAGATTTGTTTGTAAAGAGCACTCACTTCTCGTATGCAAGTCCTGTTGAAAGTGATAACAAGAGATAATGGGAGGCAGAGAGTTGAGAGAGGATGACAAACTGATAGACAGACAAAAAGAAATATTTTGGACCCTGGACCCTGGTAGACCAAAGGAAGGGAGGGGAGAGGGATTGGCATGTTGCTCGATGTTACATTCTTCACTATTCTCGTCATTCAAAGTCTTTTCTGACTGGTAAGTTTGCTTTGTTATCAAATTTATGAACGTTAATACTGTTATAATGCCTTTTTAAAGTTATTATGTTATTACATTTGACTTGATATTTTTGTTGTTACCCTATTAAATTTTGATTTTGAAACTCATTTCTTCCAGTTGGTTACGAGAAGAAATAAATTTAATTCATGTTTCATGTTTTTTTAAAATTAACTGATATGCGTGTAATATATCATACATATCAAAAATTAAAATAAAATAAAAGTTGCCACCGTGTTATATTTCGCTTGTTCCAAAGATAAAATTTAATTTCAATAAAATTCACTTGGTTTTTAAAAATAAAACTCATTATGGTCTCAGTTTTACTTATTGTGTTATTGTTTTTCTATTTCATGTGTGTTTTGTATATATACATGTATTAATACTATCAAAATAGGTTAATGAAATCCTTGTCTGTTTATTGCTTGTTTATATAGGTATTTGATTTAGTTGCTCATGTTTTCTCTATACATAGGATGGGGTGTAAAACCACCCCATAGGATTCAAATAGGAATGTTCCATTTTTTTCTCATATTGTCATGGGGTGGTTTTACACCCCATCGGATATGAATAGGGTATCTGACATTTTATACCTATATAACCCAAAATATATTATACTGATATAAATGATACTTTGTGGTCACAATTATCATATAACAATTAGCGATTACATAAAATTTCAACTTTCTAGCTCAAAAAATAAAAAAGTTATTGGTGAAAAACATAGGGCTAGGGTGTAAAACCACCCCATGGAGTGGAATAGGGTTAATCTGATTTGTCCGAATGTCAATGGAGGTTGATAATAATGGGTGTCTGTTTTTCAACTTATAAGATGATTTACGTCTGAAGAACTCTCAATTCACTCCAATGTAAATGTTGCTGCTCAATGCTCGAAGAAATAAATATTATGAAATTGAATGTAAGTTTCAGTTTTATTCACATTCTAATAAATATAAAAAACCTCTTTTTAAAAATAATAATTAAAATTATTTTTATTTTATTTCAGATCGATTTTGTGGAACACAATGGACCAGATAATGTTGTTTTCTTTACTGCCATCGCATATGTGCACATTCGTCTGATCAGTGGCTCTATTGAAATTATCAAATATAAGAATTCTGCTGATAAGTCCTACACATCCAAAGAAATCACAACTAAAATGGACAACCTTCATGAAAAATCTGCTTCCAGTATTGACAAGAATTATGATTCCAAACATAATCCATTCGACACAGTGTCCATAATTGACTTTTTAACATATATCTTTTATCTACCAGTATTTTTCCATGGTCCAATCTTGACGTTTGATCAGTTTTTACCCCAACATACAAAGTTTTACAAATCACATGACCATAATTTTAATCTAAAGGACATTTCCAAGAGAATGATGAAGATCATAGTATTTGCATTATTCATTGAGTTTCAGTCCCATTTTATGTTCATATCAGGAATCCAAGCTCACCCAATGATGGTTCGAAATATGTCAGTACCAGCAGTTATTGGTTTAGGTGTTTGGCAGGGCCAATATTTCCACCTAAAGTACTTGTGCCTATTTGGGATAGGCTCTGTGTTTTCAGTATTAGATGGCCTGACACCCCCACCGCCACCTGCTTGTATCAGCTGGGTGTACTCTTTCTCTGATATGTGGAAATATTTCGATGTCGGGTTGTATAATTTTGTCAAGAGATACATCTACATTCCTTGGGGAGGTTCAAAAGCTGGATTCCTACACCAAATTTTTGGAGCAATCCTAGCTTTTGCTTTTATCTGTTACTGGCATGGTGCACATTCTGACGTTCTGGTCTGGTGCTGTGGAAATTTGATTGTCATCATTGTGGAAATAACAGCGAGACGTTTTGAAAACTCAATGTTAGGATCGAACTTGGTATGTATTGGCAATAACTACTCATAAAATCAAAATGTTCTACTAGCATTTGTTGAATCAGTCATTGGGATAATTAATATGTTTAAGTGTATCATTCTGGGTTGGGTCTTTTGACCTTCCATGGTGGGCAAGAGGCCACTTGCTGTATCTTCCATCCCCCTGTATCTGTTTTCTGAGTTGCTTTCTGTCTTAGTCTTGGAATCTGATGACTTGGGTTTGTCCTGGCCCTTGCCAGAGCCCTTGACTGAGAGGAAAATATCAAATGTATAGTGTTAGTTTTGGGAGGTGATATTTATTTTCATTGTAAATCATCTCTTTGTTATGAGCAGATCGTTTGTATATAAAAAAAATTGTTTTGAATATATCCTGTTAACATTTGAGTGTAATCCATTTAATGGGACCCTGTTCTGATGTCTTGCTCTTGAAATATACACCTATTTCTTATTTGAACCAATTCCACGTTTTTTAAACTTTTCCTTGGGTACTTTAATTGTAATTGTAGAATTATTTGACTATCCCATTTTCCTCCTTTTTACTGGCGCCGATATGACCTAAATGTGTTGCTTTAAGATAAAATAAAATACAAATATGCAAAAATTGGCAAATTCCTTATAATGTTCTTTCCCCCAACCATCTCACTCCTCTCTCCAAATAGCTATGAGAAGAAAAATGAATGTAATGTTTGTTTTAAAACGTGTCCTTGTCTCTCATTCTGTTGTCTACTGATGATTTTTTTGGGGTTAGATTTGACTATAGAAACTGCCAAACCATTAATTTATTAGCAAACATTAGCTGATTAAATCAATAAGTTGCAATATTATTAATGGTATGCAAATTTGATTTATTTCTTAATGTTCAGCTTTTTTGTATGTAAACATTGGCAAGCTTAATACTTACACTCACTCTCATCGTAAAATCAAACTCTCAACTTTATTATAAATTTCACCTTCAAATTTTGGCGATATACTTATAAATTTGTTTGACAAAAATGAGAAAAGGTAAATCAATATATAAAACTGTAGAATTAATGTTAAATGAAAAAGATTTTTTATAAGAGTAAAAGAAGCAAAACTATTGTTTATGAATAAAGTGCTGTATTCACATTTCTGAATAAGTTTGTTTGCAATTGTCTGATATCCTGTGAATAGAATGCTGATCTATCTAACATTACTTGGTGAGCCATCATTTGACTTTTCGGCAACCCATTTCTGGAATTCCCTTTTACTCCAACTGAAATGTCCAAAATTCCTTGATGCAATCAAATCTGGAATGATATATCACATATCCCTTTGTAATTGTAATTGTGTCTGGAATGTGATCTGTTATTTTAAATATAGTTTTAACAGTCTACTACATTGTAAACCAATTTATGTAAAACGCTTAGAGACTGTTGTATATGCAGTAAAGAGCTATATTAGAATGGGGCTGTCTGAAGCCTGAGATAGTAAAAATACTAACAAAAAGGTGAAAAAGTGCTTTACTGTTCTCATCTGAAGCTTTTCCATTTTCACAATCAGGGTGTTAAGGTAGGGATGAGAGTATCACTGTGTTTGAGTGTATGCAAGCAGTGGTGTGAGTCAGTGGCTTCCAGTGATACTCATAGTCACATTGCAATGGGATATTTCTGCTTCTCTTTGTGTGGTTGTGTTTGTGTAGTAGGTTTTGTGTGCGTTACAGGTTGGTTTTTGAGCGTTCAAAATAACCGCATTGGCAGAAAGACAAATGCGGCTGGTAACATAAAAAGGACTTGATATAAGACTGCTCAAGGCTCACAATACAAAGCACAGTGAGCCAAGATAAAAACAAGAGAACGTGAGCTCAACTTCCGTAAGTGAGCCAATCGAGAATTGTAGGAGTAGATTCGGAGGATTGACATGATAATTAATAAAACAAAAGGAATAACACAATGGTGTTAAAACATTTATTAAATCACTTATTACAAATGATACTTACACTACATGGGTAATATGACTACAAACACAATACTTAGACATTTTAAAACAATCTAAAACGTACAGGTCACCCCCGTCTCGAGTAACAAACACGTCCACACTCTTACAACACTAGACATGAAGTAACTAATCCCAACTCAATCTAGGTGCGTGCATTTGGATCGTGACCAAAGGGTTGAGATAACTAAAGACGTCAGTAGAGGAGATAATGTAGTACTTATCTCTCTAGACTATAACAGTTAGATTGAGCAGTAAGATGTGGGACTTGTGGGAATGAGAAAATTACATTTCCGATCTGATGCAAGATGTGGGGGGGGGGGGGGGGAAAGATGACCCATTGAACTAAACACACCTACCTAGTAAAAAAAGGTTAAGTATGTTGAATGAAGAGTCATTGACCAACACTGTCGTGCTTGTGGGGCAAGGTGAGAGAGGGAGGGGGAGAGGGAGGGGGTGGGGAGGAATCAGTAATTTTTACCAATTTTAAGAATTTACAAGGTAAGACTCTTGCAGATCAATGTCAAAAATTATAGCTTCATTGTAACTGAGGTACAAAGTATTTCTTTCTGTTAGATCTAACACAGCTACTCAGTTACTGCTTGGTGGACAGGGAGGCCAGAAACTTTTTTTAAACATTGATCCAAATTGAATCAGTTTGTGTGTTTTCATGCGTTTGTGAGTGTGTGTATGTGTGTGTGTACATGTGTTTGAAGAGCTCTACTGAATAAACATTGATTCATTAGCAATCAGATTTTAGTTCTCATCAAAGCTGGAAGTAATAATTGGCTAAGACTTTAAAGCTGAATAAGGCTTTTATTGGTAATATTGTGGTTGTAGAGAACCCAGTTGCTCTTCCAGCTCATAGGTTCCCTTTTGTTTTTATTATAACGTGTCATTCAGTTATCCAACAATATGAATCAAGCAAAATCAGAAATGATTTATCATAAAATTCATTTTTCTTTCAGAAATCTATTCTTGGTGCCCCAAATGTTCTCCGTCTCAAGGGTTTGATTGCCACTCCTCTTTACGTTGCTTGTGGCCTTCAAGTCATGTTTTTCTTTTTCTCTGGGGATACTGGAATTGCCATGGCCGACAAGTTGGTTTTTAGAGGTAATTGAATCCATTCATACTCCAAAATCATGAACAAGCTTTCCATTACGAAATGGGGGGCCTGAATAGAAAATTACCCCAAAAATGAATGGATTAGAATATAACCTAATGGTATGGCCACTGCAGCAATCAATTTTGGAGTAACTGAAATATACATTAAATGTCCAAACCGAGAGATACAAGAATAGTACAAGGCAACAGAAGCTTTTGGCAATTGAGGAAGGAATAAAGATGATCAGGGAATCAAAACCTTTGTCAGTGCCAAAATAGTCTTCCTTTCAGATGCCAAACAAGTGTTACACTTTAAACAACCCAACGTAATCAGATCTGTATCATGTAAATGCAGAGCTAAATGAAATTAAATCAAAGAGCAAAAGAAGTATGACTTCAATGGATTTTTGGTCACTGCGGCATCAAAGAAAATGAAATATCAGATACTTTGGCCAAAATAGTCTCTTAGGAAACATAAGATGAAAACTTTTATAAAGTTGGCAAAATCAAGTCTATCATTAAGGCCCAAGCAAAAGCCAACATATACAAGACACCCCGAGCTTTTCAATAAATTTGTGACCCAATCAACTTTTGAATAGAAAAGACCAGGTCACAATCTTTGGGCTGCCATCTCCTGAAATACCACATGCACAAGGTTTTCAAAATAGGAGAAACAGGCATATGTGATTGTTTTGAAGGAATTGACGCTTACCGGATAGTCCAGACCTGCCCAATGGATGCAAAAGCAAGAGGGGATTTATTTTCTGCTACCACACCTCTGCAGCCTAAACTGTATGGGTCCCTGAGAGAGCCGAGGAAGATGACAGTGTTCTTTCACCAACTAGACATTCAAATATGGAGATATATGAATGGGAATGAAGAAGAAGAAGATTCAATTTTAAGCATAGATTATACAACGACGGCTGTATTTTGGGTGATCTGAACGGCCATTCAGATCTAGAAAGAGAACATCAGGGAATACAAATCATAATCTTATCTCATGATGTTTGCAGTTCACAACATTGATATTTTTCCTATCCAGTTGTAAAGCAATAATAGCTAATCATTGTTTTTGTGTGTGGGTGAACGGCTTTGTGGTATGATACTAGCATGCCTGCTTACTTCAATGGTTCATCCGTAATTGTTACGGAAATTTGATGACAATTATGGACTTACAGAAATGGAAAAATTATTAAAGATTTTGATTTCACAACAATTTGGTTGCAGTTTTAGAAAAAATTTCACTTTTATGGTAAAAGACAAAATTCCCTGACAGTTAAAGGTTACCGCTCAATTCCATGCTCATTATTTATAGCTAAATCAATTGCTATTTTGTAATGATGGTCATCTACAACGTTTATTTTATGTATAAATGGCATGTAGCAGTTTTTATTTGGTTTAGTATAGTATTAAAATATAATATTTCTTGCAGGTGAATTTTGTGTTTAATGATTTTGAAATTTTCAGTTTGGGAGTTATGCAGTTTGATGCAAAGTTTAGTTTGTATTAAAGGCTCTTCACTCATTAAGCATTGTTGAAAAGAAATGTTAGCAACTTACAGGCTGCATGTCTCTTTCTTCATGGTAAGTGTTGTTGTTGTTGGCCTAGGATCTCTTGTAAAGGGAGATTTTGTGGTGAGCAATCAGAATCAAAGAAATGAACACTGCCCTTTGAGATGCTCATCAGTGCTTAACTGTTACCATAAAATATAACAATAACACTGGGTTTAGGGTTTTTTTCCTTTTCTAATATGAAAATTCTGATAATCGTGACAATTAAAATTTGCCTTAACAAAAAGATTTTTTTTTTTTTTTCTTTTTTCCACAGCACATTGGAAGACATTCTTGTTGGAATATATAGGCATTTACTTTTCTATTCAAAATGCAATGTACGCCAGGGAATGGGTTGTTGCGAAACTACATAAATGTTAATTACTGTCCAATATGCATTTGTTGGACAAGTCATTTTTGATTATTGTTATTTTTTTTTATACGGGCATCTTTCAAATTTTTGCCAAATGCCTGTCCCATTATATTATATATTTCGCTTTCTGATTCTTTGGTATATTTTTTATTGCAATGAAGCATGTGATTAAAGAATTAAGTTAGAAAAGTATAGAAGCCAAAAATTGATAAATTTGGTCCATAAATGAATAAAATACAGTTATTAATATATACTCCACACATGTTCATACAGTTATTAATATACTCTACACATATTCATACAGTTTTTTATATACTCCACACATATTCATTCAAAATGGTCTGTCGGTTGACAAAAATATATTTTTAAAAGTTTTGTTGAACCAAACAACAATATTTGTTTTCCTCCTATCCCTGCTTCATTTTAAAGAAATACCATAATAATTCATATCTATTAAGTTCTAATCTTTAAAAAACGGTCCTTTTGATGTCTGTTTTGGGAATCAATCACTCCTGTAAAGGCAATTAATTTCGTCTAGTTTTTCTTCCATAAAATATCATATTCATTTAACTGGCAACAAAAATAAATCAAGACATCCTTCCCCTCAGATGCTGAAAGCCAAACCAGAATGTGCAGCCACAGAGTTTTCATCTACCAGCTTGAACTTATATCAAAATGATGAGTGTTTACCATGACCCTCACTCCTGTAACGGGCTCATTCAAATTTTGAGAATTTTCAAAATACTTTTAATCATCCTTTAATCAATAAATTTTAGTGCTTGCTAAGTCAAAATAAATTATGTATTACAATTTTTATAGTGTCAAGTAACATATAATCTTCAGATTTTCATTCCTGTAACAGCGATCTGTGTAATCGGAGTGAGTCAACTGTTACAGGAGTGAGTCAACTGTTACAGGAGTGAGTCAACTGTTACAGGAGTGAGTCAACTGTTACAGGAGTGAGTCAACTGTTACAGGAGTGAGTCAACGGTTACAGGAGTGAGTCAACTGTTACAGGAGTGAGTCAACTGTTACAGGAGTGAGTCAACTGTTACAGGAGTGAGTCAACTGTTACAGGAGTGAGTCAACTGTTACAGGAGTGAGTCAACTGTTACAGGAGTGAGTCAACTGTTACAGAAAGGAGATGAGATGCAGACTTAAATGTTTTAAATAAATTACGTCTTTAGGTTCTTTCCTTCTTTATTAATGTTTACTTTTAAAAACCCTTCGCAATATAAAGTAAACATTTAATTGGGAAGAGAAGATATCTCAACAATAAATAGAGTTGGTTCTGTTGTTAGCTCATCTCTATTTTTGTGCATAAACCACGGATACATAGCTATGAAGGCACGGAGGAAGACGAAACACAGTGGATCACTGACTGATGATGAAATCAAACAAACTGACAGTTAGCAGAGATCGTGTTATTGTTTGTGAATAGCCCTTCTATTTGTCACAATATGATCGTCATGATGTCCGTCCAAGCGAATCTAGTCAACGACGGCAATGGATGTTTTTCGAGCAACTCGATTACAGCCTCGTCCGGTAGAGATAGTCATGCAGGTGAACAGGTGACTCTCGACCGTCATCCAGCTACTGTGCACCACCAAACATTACGAACAGCAACATGGAATGTAAGAAGTCTGTATCAGAAAGGAAAATTAGCAAATGTAGTTATGGAAATGAAGAGATTGAATATCAATGTTTTAGGATTATCAGAAGTTAGATGGAAAGGAGCAGGAGAACTTAATTATGATGACTGTCAAATTATATACTCAGGAGGAGGAGAACGCCAAAGGGGAGTTGGAATTATACTAGATAATAAAACGGCGCGAGCAGTCAGAGGATTCTGGCCCATATCAGACAGAGTAATGGCAATCAAACTACAAGCAAAACCTTTTGATTTTGATATTTTACAAATATACGCCCCAACCACCAGTCACGATGATGAAGAAGTGGAAAATTTCTATGAACAAATAGATAAAGCAATGCATCAGTTTAAGTCTTCAGACATAAAACTCATCATGGGCGATTTTAATGCCAAGGTGGGCCGAGAAAGAATAGAAGATATTGTGGGCCCACATGGTCTGGGAGACAAAAGTGACAGAGGTGACCGTCTTATTCAATGGTGCCGTCAACATGATCTGACAATCACAAATACTTGGTCAACAAACCACAATAGAAGGAAGTGGACATGGAAAAGTCCAGGAGATGGAGTGATAAACCAAATAGATTACATACTTTTCAGCAAACGTTTCCGAAACTCAGTTTTGTATGCCAAATCTATGCCGGGGGCTGACTGTAACAGCGATCATATACCTGTGCTATGCCCCATACGAGTTAAATTGAAAATCTGCAAAAGAGCAAAGGCTAAACCTAAATACCAACTAGACATTCTCCGGGAAGAACAGAAGATACAAGAAAAATTTGAACTATCAGTAAGAAACAAGTTTGAAGTGCTTGGAGAACTAACAGATATAGAAGAGAAATATGAGCAGTTTAAAGACAGTGTTGCTGCATCATTAGAAGAAAATGTTCCAACCACACTTAAGTTGCAGAAGAAGAAATGGATTACTCCAGAGATATTAGAACTAATGAATGAGAGAAGAAAGGCCAAAAATTAGGAAGAAAAATACAAGACTCTGAGCAGGCAGATAAAAAGAAAATGCAACGAAGCTAAAGAAGACTGGATAAATGAACAATGTCACTATATAATGTCCTGCAAAGAAAAAAATGGCAAATTCTTCAATCAGAAAATCAAAGAAGTGACAAACAAAACTAAATCAGGTGCTAAAAGTGGATGCATCAAAGACAAGCGTGGAAACACCATCATGGACAAAGACTGCATTCTAAACAGATGGTCAGAATATATTAAAGAACTTTTTTTGATAATAGAGGAGAAATGCCTATGATAAAAGAACTGGAAGGGCCTTCTATAATGAAAGATGAAGTTAGGAACGTCATGAAAAGCATGAAAAATGGAAAAGCTGCAGGACCTGATGCCATAACAATTGAAGCCTTGACTGGCCTGGGTGAATGGGGGATTGAATTCATCACAAACCTTCTAAATCAAGTGTATGACACAGGAAAAATGCCAACTGATATGAAACGATCCATTTTTATAGCATTACCAAAAAACCAGGGGCAGTTGATTGTGAACAACACAGAACTATTAGCCTAATGAGCCACCTCACAAAAATTCTTTTGAAGATAATTTTACTAAGAATAAGAAATAAAATACGACCTGAAATTGGGGAGATGCAATTTGGTTTTGTTGAGGACAAGGGTACCAGAAATGGAATAGTCACATTATCAATGCTGATGGAAAGATGTATTGAAGTAAATAAAGATCTGTATATGTGTTTCATCGACTATTCAAAAGCCTTTGATAAAGTACAACACGAAAACTATTCAAAATTCTATCATCCTTGGACATTGATGGTAAAGATTTAAGAATATTACAGAATTTGTACTGGGAACAAGAAGCAGCAATGCGTGTTGACAACGAGCTAAGCAGTTTTACACCTATTAGAAGAGGAGTTTGGCAGGGGTGTGTTTTGTCTCCAGATTTATTCAACCTCTATAGTGAAGCACGAATAGGAAAGGCACAGGCTGCATTCACATCTTTGAACAGAGTTTGGAGAACTAAAGATATTTCCCTTCGACTAAAGCTAAGACTTTTCAACTCAAACGTGAAGTCTGTCCTACTGTATGGATGTGAAACTTGGAACGCATCACAGGCATGTATAAGGAGGGTACAGATTTTCGTAAACAGGTGCATGCGTAAGCTACTCAGAATAAAATGGATGGATAGAATAAAAAATGAAGAAGTATGGAAAAGAACACAGCAGAAACCAGTGGGAGAGGAAATAGGAAGAAGACGATGGAGGTGGATCGGACACACGCTTAGAAAGAATGACTCAACTATAACAAAGAAAGTATTGGACTGGAACCCTCAGGGTAGAAGATCAAGGGAAGGCCACGAGGAACATGGAGAAGAATTAAAGAAGCTGATATACAGAGAAGTGGTAAGACCTGGAATGAGATAAAAAAGTTGGCTCAGGATAGAGAAGGATGGAAACTGTTTGTCTGTGGCCTATACCCTGACCCAGGGTGAAAAAGGCAATGATGATGATGATAGTGAAATGATATTAAGAGATATCGAACATAAGAAGGGGGTGTGTATTGGAGGAAAGAATGTAACAAATCTGAGGTATGCAGATGATACGGTTCTACTGGCAGAATCTGAACATGAACTACAAGAATTACTGGATGTTGTAGTCAGGAGTAGTGAAAATATGGGACTGGAACTGAATATATCTAAAACAGAATGTATGACGGTATCTAAAAATAATAACCCACCAGCCTGTGTAATAACAAGCAGAGGACAAACAATACAAGTTGAATGTTTCAAATATTTAGGCT
>NC_088360.1:69109316-69166816 GCF_034508935.2 Berghia stephanieae | reverse complement strand
ACGAACACAAAAATATTCGTTTCAAACCCAAGTCATTACTAGATCCCTCTCTCACCCACTACTTGAGATCGCCGATTCGTTCGCACACCACCATCGCGAAGTAATTTTTGACCAGCAGTTAAGCTTAATAGCCAATATTCTCAACACAAACATATAACATAGAAACGATTGAGACATTGAGTATGCTCCGGTGTATGGGGTGAATTTTTAATTCAGAAAAGTGAGTGGAGCAGGCACTTATGTTGGTAACAACAAGATATGAAGTGAGTAGAAAAGTGCCAGAAGACACTTTTCTACTCACTTCATATCTTGTTGTTACCAACATAAGTGCCTGCTCCACTCACTTTTCTGAATTAAAAATTCACCCCATACACCGGAGCATACTCAATGTCTCAATCGTTTCTATGTTATATGTTTGTGTTGAGAATATTGGCTATTAAGCTTAACTGCTGGTCAAAAATTACTTCGCGATGGTGGTGTGCGAACGAATCGGCGATCTCAAGTAGTGGGTGAGAGAGGGATCTAGTAATGACTTGGGTTTGAAACGAATATTTTTGTGTTCGTGGATAGCTCACACGGTAGAGCCACGCTCTCACCTGCCAGGCGGAGTTGTCGTACCAATAAGGTCGCAGGTTCGAACCCCACCACCGCCGCGAATAATTTTTATTCTCTATTGTCTTCTGGCACTTTTCTACTCACTTCATATCTTGTTGTTACCAACATAAGTGCCTGCTCCACTCACTTTTCTGAATTAAAAACCTAAGTCTATGGTTTTTCGGTGGGTTTTGTAAAAAAGTAATTGCTTCATTCTCGTCTGGTATCCAACTCCCATAGTCCGGCTTCATTTCCCACTAGTATCTATCTTCCATAGTCCCAGGTTCATTTCCACTGATATCCTCTTCTCACAGTCCCAGGTTCACTCCCAACCGGTGTGCACTTCCCTGAATCCCGGTTCATTGCCCAATAGTGCCCCCTTCCCATAACTTTTGACAATTTCAGTAGGTTTCGAAATAAAAGTACATTCTGAGCTCACTGTCCACTGGTATCAGCCTCTCGCAGTCCCAGGTTCAATCTTCATCGGTGTCCAAATCTCAGATTCAATCCCCACTGCTGCCTACTTCCCATAACTTTGTCGGGTTGTGGCGTGTTTCGTAAAAAGTAATTCCCCTCCCCGTTGGTATTGCTTTTTTACAAAATCCAGAGTCCCAGGTTCAGTCCCCACAAGTGTACTTCCCTGAATCGCAAGATCACCCCCCACTGTTGTCTACTTCAATAACTTTGTCGGATATTGCCAGGTTTCGTTGGATTTCGTAAAAAAGTAATTGCTTTTATATGAAACTCGCTGAAAACAACCAAAAACCATAGTCTCAGGTTCACTCCCCACTGGTGTACACTTCCCTGAGTCTCAGGTTCACTCCCCACTGTTGCCTACTTCCCACAACTGTGTCGGATATTGCCTGGTTTCGTAAAAAAAGTAATTGCTTTTATGTGAAACTCCTTGAAACCCACCGAAAACCAAAGTCTCAGGTTTACTCCCCACTGGTGTACACTTCCCTGAGTCTCAGGTTCACTCCCCACTGTTGCCTACTTCCCATAACTTTGTCGGATATTGCCGGGTTTCGTAAAAAAGTGAATGCTTTTATGTGAAACTCGCTGAAACTCGCCGAAAACCATAGTCTCAGGTTCACTCCCTACTGGTGTACACTTCCCTTAGTCTCAGGTTCACTCCCCATTATTTGCCTACTTTCCATAACTTTGCCCCATTTTGTTGGGATTTGGTGCATTTTGTAAACAAAAAGTAATTGCTTTTTTTTTCAAAACCCGCCGAAACCCAGTCCCAGGTTCACTCCCCACTAGTGTACACTTCCCCGAATCTCGGGTTCACTCCCCAACACTGTTGCCTACTACCCATAACTTTCTCGGATATTGCCAGGTTTCGTCGGGTTTCGTAAAAAATTAATTGCTGTTATATGAAACTAGCTGAAGCCCGCCGAAAACCATAGTCTCAGGTTCACTCCCCACTGGTGTACACTTCATTGAGTCCCAGGTTCACTCCCCACGCTTTGCCTACTTTCCACAACTTTGCCGCATATTGTCGGGTTTCGTAAAAATGTAATTCCCCCCCCCCCCCCCCCATATTGTTATTTTTTTTTACAAAACCCAGAGTCCCAGGTTCACTCCCCACTGGTGTACACTTCCCTGAATCTCAGGTTCATCCTCTCCTCCCCCCCCCTACACACACACACACACACACACACACACACACACACACACACACACACGCTGCTGCCGACCTCTCATAACTTTGTCGGATATTGCCAGGTGTCGTCGTGTTTCGTAAAAAAGTAATTGCTTTTTATTTGGAAACCCGCCGAAACCCAGTCCCAGGTTCACTCCCCACTGGTGTACACTTCTCTGAGTCCCATATTCACTCCCACAGCTGCCCTCTTCCCATAAATTTGTCAGGTTTCGGAAAAAAAAACACCGTATTATAGTGCAAAACCACTATTCAGTGTCAGATACTGAATAGTACAAAACCACTATTCAGTATCAGATACTGAATAGTGCAAAACCGCTATTCAGTATCAGATACTGAATAGTGCAAAACCGCTATTCAGTATCAGATACTGAATAGTGCAAAACCACTATTCAGTATCAGATACTGAATAGTGCTAGCCAAAAAAGTATCTAAGCACCAGATTTCATGAGCTAATTTATGTAGGGATTTGGGACCGTCATGTTATGGTCTCATTGCAAGTTGTTATTATTTTTTTTTTTGTTTCTTTTTTTTCGTTTCTTTTTTATCTTTCTTTTCTTTTCTTCTCTTATCTTTTCTTTTCTTTTTCATGTTTTATGGACAACAAAATGTGAACATTATTGTTTGTTCAAATAGAAATCGTGAAGCATTGATTGCTTTCTATTTTGTGCAAGCTGTTTATAAACCCTTGTATTCAATCTCACTAATCTGACCCCGCAGGTTTTTTTGGAAAAAAATATCTGAAAATTTTGCAAAGAAAATGATCAACTTTGCAGAAGAAAATAAGTAAATTATGCAAAAATTTTGCAAGTTTCTAAATATGTTGTATCACACCAAACAAATACCTATAGGAAACCATGTAATAAAATATCCCCACGGAATTACGCAATTTCAAACTTAAAATTATGGGACAAAAATGGCAAATTTTGCCAGAAAATATACTGATTTGGAAATAGACAAAAAGTTGGGAAAACAAAATTACAATAAATAATTGCTGTCAATGAAATTGTTATGATAAAGGAAAATCAAAACTTTCAGGCTTGCAAATTTCGCAAAAATAATATTTTTAAATCAAAAAATTTGTCAAAAATTGCAAAACGTGCAGATTTTGCGATTGCAATGCAAATAAGAAATGCGGCCGCAATCTGTGCAAGAAAAACCAAACAAACCGCGGGGCCAGGATAATGTTGGTGGGTCATCTATCAAGCATTCTTATTGGATAAAGCGGCGGAGTTTGTCCAGCATGTCAAGTCTTCAATGTTTGTTAGGGATCGTGTGTCACACTCTGATGACTCATACTCGCCTATATTATCCAGGCGTTGTCTTTTCTTCTGTAGCTAAGCGGAGTTCAGTAGCTCCTGATATATCAGTTCACCGCTGATGCCTATATTATTGGTCATTGTAACTTAATTACTTTTTTGTGTATTTATAAAAATATTTTTCTCCATTCAAGATGTAGCGATTTAAGCGGAGAAGGTATGTGATTACGCAGAATGATTATATAGCAAAAATTCAATTTTTCCGGAATGTGTAGCGATTAAGCAGAGTGTGCGATTAACCGATGTGCGATTAACCTGAGTGAACTGTACTTTGGATATAATTAAATTTTGATTTAACTACAAAACAAATTTCACTTTGCCAGCACTACCCATTTTACTCTGCAAGCAGGGTTCAGAAAAGGGAAGTTCATGTAGTGACCACATATTTACCCTGAGACAAATCGTGGAGCAAAGCATTGAATGGAACAGCCCCATCTACACTATTTTTGTCGATTTTGAAAAAGCCTTTGACAGCTTACACAGAGAGTCCCTGTGGAAATTACTCCGCCATTATGGTATACCGATGAAGATAGTCAACTTAATAAAAGCAATGTACAGCAACTACCAATGCCAAGTGATCTGTGGTAACAATTTAACAGACAGCTTTAATGTAACAACTGGTGGAAAACAACGCTGCATACTCTCCCCGCTTCTGTTTATCATGGCTCTAGACTGGCTCATGAAAAGTACAATTGATGGTAAGAAGAGAGGCATTCGCTGGACACTGACATCCTTTCTGGAAGATATAGACTACGCAGATGATATCGCGTTAGTTTCCAGTACACACAGAGACGCCCCAGAGAAACTAAACGTACTACACAAGAACGCCTCGAAAATTGGACTGAAAATACATTTCGATAAGACTGTGTACATTAGGGTGAATCCAAAACATGACAGTAAAATTAGGATAGGTGAACATATAATTGAAGAGATAACAGAGTTCTCCTACCTCGGATACAAAATAATAGACGACGGAAATGCAGAACACGATTTCAAGCACAGAATTCAAAAGGCAAACCAGGCTTTCGGCATGCTGAAAAACTTTTGGAAATCAAAGCAAATAATGAGAAAGACAAAGCTGAAAATATACAAGAGCAATGTTTTAAGTGTACTGCTTTATGGAAGTGAAAGCTGGAAAATGACATCCTCCTTAATACAGAAACTAGAAGCCTTTCAGAACCAGTGTTTAAAAAGAATTTTTAATTTATTTTGGCCTAGAAAAATAAAAACAGTGGATCTATTAAAGAAAGCTGACTGAACTAGCATTGAAAGCCAAATAAAAAGAAGAAGATGGCGTTGGCTGGGTCATGTGGCCAGAATGGAAAAAGGGTCCCTACTTTGGATATAATTAAATTTAGATTTACGTTCAACACAAATTTCACTTTGCCAGCATTACCCATTTTACTCTGCAATTTATGTACGTAACGTCATTTCTACACATATCTATGAGTCTATGAGTCTCCTCCAACTCATCAAACGACTAACAGAACACCGCCCATCTTCTCATTGGACACAGACAACCATATTAATACCGATCTTATCATGGATAACACACCTATGCCTCTTCCCAGGACAGAAATCGTTTCTACACAAAACCATATGTCTCCTCAAATTCAAATGACTAACGGGACACCGTCCACCTTCTCCTTGAACATTCACAACCCTGGCCATTCATTCGTGAAGTCAATGAATAATAAAACGACACTGAATTACATGCTTTAAAATTCTAAGATTGAACCAGTGACAAACCTAGAAGAGAGATTTGCATCTAATATTGCAAAAAGAAAAATCTTCTCACAAAATGGCACTTATATGCATTGGTCAAGCGAACATATATTAGATCATTCATTAAAATCACTCACAGGAAACTGAAAGGAAGTAATCTGTCTTCAAAGAGGCTTTAAAGGAGGATAGAAAATTATGTCTGCTGAAAGCGCATGCCACACAGAGGGAGCAGAGCGGAGAGAGCGATTCGGATTCTAGAAAGAAAGAAGAGATAACTAGTAGTTGGGAGCAGTGCTATGGACACACTTCAAACAGTAACTGGCAAGTTTGTAAGCAATCCTCTTCTCCACGGGAAACCAATGCAACGACTGCAAGATTGGAGTTATGTGATCAGACATTTTTAAAAATTTGATAACATTACGAGTTTTTGGAGTAGCTGCAGTCATGCAATCGAGATCCTTGGCAACCCGTAGAGGAGGGAGTTGCAATAAGGTAATCAGTGAGTGAACTCTTCCCAGGACAGAAAACTTTTTTGCACAAAACCACGTGTCTCCTCCAATGAATGCATCTTCGTCGATAAAATTTCGCACGTACCCAATGTTTCTGAGCGAATAGTGGATATTTTGACATAATTTCGAGATTTGAATTTACATGTTCAAAAATTCATCTAAATAAAAGCCTAAATTTCTGAGACTTTAACATAACATAACATAACATAACATGTGGTATAGGGCAAAATAGGATAGAATCCCTTCAATGCCCGTAATATTAATAATAATGCCATAAATCTATTGATTAAAGATTACAATAATGATACACGCGGTAAAGATAGTATTTCAACTTAAATGTACTCATGTATAGATCTTTGAATTTTTATGTTATTTATCATAATATCCTCCATTATGGCAGTTTTGCTTTTTTTCCTAAACACAACGAATTCAGTCTTGTCGTCATTGAACTTGAGTTTGTTCGCTGACATCCAAAACCTGATTTTAAGAAAAAAGTATGATAGAGTAATTTTAACACAATCACAGTTGTTCAAAGACATTCGACAGTAAGTTGGGTGTTGTCGGATAGATGTGATGGTCGACGCCGTGATTCACCAACACATCGCTTAAGATAAAGGATCAATGTACACTGAAGAGGTATGGGCACTATCACAGAACCTTGAGGGACAACGTAATTATTACCATCATTATCATCATCATCATCATCATCATCATCATCATCATCATCATCATCATCATTATTATTATTATTATTATTATTATTATTATTTATTTATTATCATCATCATCATTATTATTATTATAATTATTATTATTGTTATTATTTATTATTATTATTTTATTATTATTATTATTATTATTATTATTATTATTATTATTATTATTATTATTATTATTATATTATTATTATTATTATTATTATTATTATATTTATTATTATTATTATTATTATTATTATTTATTATTATTATTATTATTATTATTATTATTATTATTATTATTATTATTATTTATTATTATTATTATTATATTATTATTATTATTATTATTATTATTATTATTATTATTATTATTATTATTATTATTATTATTATTATTATTATTATTATTATTATTATTATTATTATTATTATTATTATATATTATTATTATTATTATATTATTATTATTATTATTATTATTATTATTATTATTATTATTATTATTATTATTATTATTACTATAGTCATCGCTAGATTTTAGCACTCCGAATTCCAGAACAACCCTGCAATACGACACGCTGTGCTAGAGCAAGGTGACCGAATAATATATTGGTTACCCCCCTATGAACATCGGATTTCGGCACGCTATGATTCTCGCACACTTTTTGGCTTCTCCTGAGAATGAGCTAGAATCCAGCGAGTACTGCAATAATAGGTCGTTTCAAAGGGTATGCACAACAAGGCAGTCAATAAAAACGACCAATTAATTTTGTTGTATGTTTTTGCTGTTGTTTTAGTTTTATTTTTGATTTGTTTTGATTTCAGTTTGTTTTTTGTTTGTTTGTTTGTTTTTCATTATTTTTATAATGACTGGATGAGACATCTGTTATACCAAAGGCTAATTTGATAGCGATCACACTATCCTAAATGCTAGTTAGTTTGATAACCATAATATTTCATTGAAGTACTCAAGCTCTGAAAGAGATTCGAGCCTGCAATGGTAATCGACGTTTTACCAAAATGGGAGAGGCGAATGTATTGGGTCGGAGGTGTCTTTTCCATATTTTTTGTCTTTTATTCGTTTTACAGGGAATGTCAAGGTAAGCTGATATCAATTACATTAATGAACGTTACTAATAGGTAACAGTTATATTAAGGATATTATAACAAGAAAAACCTATGCAAATCGGGGTGTCGCGTCTATGTAGGAGAAGTGGCAAACAGGAATAGACATATAGGAGTTAGACAGTTTACCCAAAGACATAAGGTGTCTGGAGCCACTTTTACCCTGATATAGTCGGGTTAATATATATATAAATGAGCATCCTACAAATTTTGGTCTCTCATTTTTGGATTTGACGAAGCTTTGATATTGGTTAAAATATATGGGTTATTTTATATTTTATTGATTTTTGATGGATAAATTTAAGTTTTATTACATGTCAACCCGTTCAGATCAGGTTTATTGTAGTTTGTTGACCAAATACTTTCAGTGAATCATTCATTTCTGTGTACTAAATCATTTGATCCTCTCTGCTAGCAGGGTCATTCATTTGCATTTTAGAGGAGTGTTTTATCATAAAATGCTATACTATATTTTGTAGCCATTTAAGGTGAGAATGTTCAAAGTGAAATTCATTGTACCTTGGTCCTCTGTTTAATACATTTTCTTTAAAATCTCCAGATAGAGTTAATTCGCTGAAATTAGAGCCAGGGATCAAATGGCTTGGAGGGTTAAAGGTGAGGGTTTACCTTTTGCTGCTTGCATAATGTGAACTTTTTACTTCAGCTTAGACTGTTAAACAGTGATATGTTTTGTTTCATATCACTGTTAAGTACTTAGAGCATGTGACAACGGAGTGGCCATTTATTATTATTAAAATTTGTACATCTAGAACCTTTAATTTTTATGCAAGGGTCTCTGAAGCCACCCCTACCCCTTAAAATGCGGAAATCAAGCAAAATTTGAAATTTTAGTAGTCTCACAATTTGTAATGTTGAATGTGATGATCAGCAAATTCGGACCCCACAACCCTTCGAATAAGGCATTTTGCATTCATTCGCCTCTCGATAAAGATATATGAATGGTTATTGTCACTGAAAATCCTGTAAGTAAGCTTTCACAAAATATAGAGCTATTTAGCTCACTTCCATTGCATGAATTTAAATCTATGCTCAAGTGGCCTGCTGGAGAAATAACCGAAGCAGGCTGAAGCCGTGGATATACTATAAATATATATATATACACATATATATATATATATATATATTTATATATATATATTTTATATATATATATATATATATATATATATATATATATATATTATATATATATATATATATATATATATATATATATATATATATATATATATATATATAAATTTCTCATTTAATTAATATATTATATATAAAATGTATGCTTTTTGATGTTTTGGCAGTTTAAAACACTGTTTTTGATCATTACATTGGGCGGGTCTGTGTTAAAAGAAAAGAATAATTATTTCCGTTTAACAAAGACAAAGAGGAAAATATTTTCAAACAGATGTTAAAATTAACATGGCTGTAATTATTTTTCCTCATGGACGGATTTTGGTGGATTTTTCATGGGAGGCTTAGAACATGGTATCGTTTCATCTGAATAAAAATTAGCTTGGTACCAAAATCTTCCAGGTCAAACTTTAAACCTGCTGGATTAAAAGGTGTATGTATAATGTTATCTTTCTCTCTCTCTCTCTCTCTCTCTCTCTCTCTCTCTCTCTCTCTCTCTCTCTCTCTCTCTCTCTCTCTCTCTCTCTCTCTCTCTCTCTCATTTTTTAAGGACTCTCCTGATCGAGAATGGAGCAATTTTTCCTGGCAGATGACTTACTTGTTGCCCCTGCTTGCTGGTCATGTTTTTATTGGTCACTTCTTCAAACTTATACAGATTAAAGATTGGGTGAGATTTTCTAAACATTAAAAGCATGCTCAATTATAAAGTTAGCATCTCATATATTTATGGTTGGCCTGTGATTTGCTTTAACATGAATATTGGTTTCTTTAATCACTTGAATTTATAACAGTAGCCCTGCTGAGTATTCCTACCTTGGATTGCTGATGTAGGGGAATCTTTCTAATTTATTGATGGAAATGTACCACAAAATGAAACATATCTTAAAAGATTTTTTGCATAGTACAAATGGCTGGTCTGCAACATATGTTCTGGCAATATTGGGCGATAATGTTATTTAAGAGTTAAATTAAATCATCTGAGACTTTTGAGATTTCAAAATTAAAGTACAGTGCAGCACAGAAATCTCGAACATGCAAATCTTGAAATGATGCAAATCTTGAGCACGTCTCAATTCCCCCTTTAAATCCCGATTTTTCAATAGAAAATTTCCAATGGTTATTGGAGGCCAACACAGAAATTTCAAAGGAACTGGACATTCACTTGCATTGTAGTTGATATAACTCTTTTTCCAAATATTTATATTGATCGGAGACAAATGAGGCTATTTCTATGAGTGCATGTGTGTTGTCTAATTTATATATATATATATATATATATATATATATATATATATATATATATATATATATATATATATATATATATTATATTATTTTTAAAAATATTTACCACAATGTTTGAGACAGTCTACATTAATGTTTCAGGCTTAATTTGCCATCGTCAGGACTGAGTTGTTTTACAACTCAGTCCTGACGATGGCAAATTAAGCCTGAAACATTTTACAACTCAGTCCTGACGATGGCAAATTAAGCCTGAAACATTAATGTAGACTGTCTCAAACATTGTGGTAAATATTTTAAAAAATAATAATTCGCTCCATTACTACATGTCGAGCACTTTTCGTACCATATTTGTATCAAACACGATTCACTATATATATATATATATATATATATATATATATATATATATATATATATATATATATATATATATATATATATATATATATATATATATATATATATATGTTTGTGTGTGTATGTGTGTGTGTGTGTGTGTGTGGGTGTGTGTGTGTGTAGACGAAGCTTGAAGCATGTTTGACCAATCTCTTAGGCATCCAATGCCTCATTCTGTCCAGTTCTAAAGTGTACCAATACTAGAGGGGGACTAATGGGACAATGATGGCCTGATGCTTTTAATGTTCTGTATTAAAATCAAACAAGCGATTAGGGGTTGAGAATATGGGATGAGAGGTGAGGTGCAAGGGAGGTAACTGAGGAATGATAGTAATAATTAATAACCTGATTCAAAGGTAATGACATCACTGCTGGCTTTATCTTCTTATTATAGAATACGCAAAGGAAAAACCTTATTCCACCCCTGTAATTGAATGAAACAAGATGCACTAAATGGAATACTTTTATCAAAAACATCCACTTTTACTTTCCTCACATTCTTCTTCATATTCTCTGTAAAATTACACACAACATTGAAAACACAGAAAAAAAAAACAACAACAAACAAGAAAGATAAAAAAAAAATAGGCCAGGTCTTGACTTTTTTTTAGATTTTCGTGTGCACAGTAGCAGTTAGGAAAATAAAGCTTAATATTAGTAAATAAGTAAAGTTTTATTTTCAGCTGGAGTAAATAATGCTTTTGAACAAGCATGTGCAGTAAATAGAATCACAGTAAGCACTGTTTAACTTGGCCTTCAGCTTTGATAAACTTTAAAATATATTCATCAGTCTAACCCCTTCCTCCCCCCCCCCCCCCCGACTCGGGGATAGAGAGAGCGTGGGGTGAATGCTCAACTTCAAACCTATTAATAGAGACCAGCATACTGTATCTCTGCTTCTGTATACCAGTTTTGAATGCCAGGACTGGAAATGTCAACCATGTGACAAAGGTTTGAAGATGGTTGAAACATTCCCAAGGTGTGGACAGTTTATCAACCTATACAAAACATAATAATTATGACTAAGTATAATTAATTTTATGCATTTGTGTGATGTTTGTGTGCTTTGTGTTTGGCTGTGTTGTATAGATGTAGGTATGGTGCCTGTCAAGAGTTAGTCATACACTGCATCCATCGAATGATGTTTTGTATAGTTGGATCAAACTGTTTTGACCCCCCAAAAAATTAGAATATTTGTGATGGCAATAATCGGGCATTATCTAAAAAATATAAGCAAACCTTTTTTGATATTTAAAAAAGTCTATTTCAAATATTTGTTTTTGTGAAATTTGTCAAATTTTATACTTTTTTTTTCACCCTCTTGGAATTTCACATGAATAGATCCAAAACAATCTCCAGCATTTAAGAGAAAAGTGTATTTTTAGATAATATAATAATCTATCTTCATACTCATAATTTATTGCTAATAGTCAATTAGTTTTTGAGCCTGTGTTTTTATTGAAAATGGAACTAATCTAACGAATCAGACGAATATTCTTTGCATGACCTGTATGCTCTTTTTACTTCTTGAATCTCTAGCTATTAAGTGAATTGGGTTACATGTTTATGTCATCTATTATAAAAATTAAAAATTAAAATTGTAGCTGGCGCATGTCCCCTTAAACTGATCTTGTTTTAATATAATACACAACATCCTTGATCACGTTGGGTAATTTTTATACATAGTATGACCCACCTTCTCGTGACGATGTATTTTGATGTAGGAAATTGAATTTATACCTTGATACCTTGATACCTCTTCTTCGGGTTGAAGGCTATGCCTGTAATACCCGTTCTGCACTATCTCTGATATATCTACGCGCACCTGCATGGTTGGGGCGGAGCTGGTAATGCTTGTAATGCCAGTGTTTGTCTAACTTGTCTTTGAACTCATTCACTGTCCTCGCTTTAATTACATCTTCTGGAAGGCTGTTCCAGTTATCTGTCACTCTGAGTCCAAAGGAGCATTTTCTTACATTTAATCTGGCCTGTCTTTTTTTTTAATTTGTCGCTATGTCCTCTCGTTCTATTAAATGTGCTCTCTGGTAGTATTTGCTCTCTATCTACTCTATCTTTCTCGTTTATTATCTTATATACTTGTATCATGTCTCCTCTTTGTCTTCTGTAGTACAATGATGGTAGTTTGAGATGCCTCAGTCTATCTTCATATGGTAGATGCTTCAAATCTGAACAAAGCTTCGTTGCTCTCCTTTGTACCCTTTCAATTTTATCCATGTCACCGACATGCTGTGATATCCTCGGTGCATTACCATATTCAAGTGATGGTCGTACCAGAGCAGTGTAGAGCCGCCTAATAATATCATTATTTCTGCTGGTGAATGTCCTTTTAATAATTCCGAGAGTTCTGTTTGCTCTATTTATTGCACAGTTGACATGATGGTGGAAGGATAGTCTGTTGTCTACATGCACTCCTAAATCCTTTTCTACTTCTGTTTCCCCTAGCTGCTGGTACACTCCGTTATCGTCTCTCATTCTGTATGTGTGCTTTGGATTTTTGAAACCAAGATGCATTATATGTAACTTGGGCTTATTTTGTATTCTTTATGGCGGAACAATACATGATCCAAAGTTCATATTTCTTATGATTTATTTATTAATTCACTTTTCATGGTCCAATTGAAGACTGGTTTTCCTAAACTCATTAACCCGATTTTTCTACTTTTTGAGATTTTCCATCAATGAGATAAATTGACATGTTAAGTTTTATTTTAAGCATCAACTGGCACAAGAATTTCCCCTAGATTTGCATGAATTTGAAGTTTAAATATGATAAAATGATAGACCAAATGAGAAATGTTAGGGGAAATTATCCTCCATATTTCAAAAGGGGAAAAGCGGAGTTAGGGAGTTTGGAAAACCACTCTTCAATTCATTCTGAGCTAATTCTATTTTGGGGCAGTGGATCGCAATTTAGGCTCCTATATAAATATTTAAATCAGTATATTTTTTCCTAGTAATAATTGGCAAATTATCCCCACCCCTTGACTATACTACCAGCTTTTTGCATTGAAAGAAAATCTTTCCAAAAACCATCCACCATCTGCCACATCTGCCAACATAATAGTTTGCAGTTACTTAATCCATTGAAATGTCCATCAAAAACTTTTCTTAATCTAATTCCCACCTAAACAATCCTCTTTAGCTCTCTCTACCCAGTTAATTTCCTGTATTTTGATTCCTGCAATAATTGTACGTATTCATTGTGTTCCTCTTATCAATTTAAAAAATCCTTTACGTATATTTCAGAAAGATTTACTTTTTCAAACCTCCGACAGCTTGGATATAGCGTCTTAAATTAATCAATGAAGTGTGTCAATTAGCAAAGGAAGGCAAATTTGTTGTAATCTCAACGTCTTTTTTTTTATCTCCAATTTAGTTTAGGTCCCAAGCATGAGAGTGTAATTGTGCCTATTCAATATTATGATAATTCAGCACTCAATGAATAATTATTGATCTTCATCATGATATCAATAATTTATTTTCCATCTTGTTCCCTTACAGGTTCAGAGATCACTGAGGCTCTTATATGATTTCCTGGCTATTACTTGTTTTTTTGGTGTCCGAGCCACTTTGTTGTGTCTCGTGGAAAGTATTATTATGTACCTTGTTACTCGACAAAGACATACCTCCATAGTGTGGGTTATAGCACTCTTCTTCACTACCACTCTTAATATCGAGTGGTTTGTGAATAAGCAGGTTGGTATATCAGAATGAATAATGGTGTTATTTTCAAGGATAGACATTTGAAAGAATTAACTTTCCTGTGTGGACTGTCAAAAGTGAAAATTTGTCCATGTCCAAAATTAAGGCATCTTTCAAAGGTTAAATTTTACCTTCTAGATTTAAATGGTGTTATGTATCATTACAAAAGAAATAAATTTATTCACACAACTGTTAAGATTCAAAAATTTTTCTCAATCTCATGTACATTGATAAATATTTATGTAAAGAGAAGCCATGTCCTAGAAGGCTCATAACTCAATAATACGGTTACAAGAAAATCCAAATGGATATCATCTGATTTTCTTGTGCAATATCTTTATAATCTAAAAAAAAAGAGGGGGGGGGGGGGCAAAAATTGTTTCGTACAGCCATTATTACATTATTGCCCACAAACACAGACTTACTGGCATGGCAGATTTTAACAAATTATAAAACTATTCTCAACTGATTGGTATAGGAGTAACTTGCTACCCTTTTCTAAATTACGTGTATTTTTTTCACCCCTTGACTCAAATGATTATTCAGATAATCTGCAAGAGCATAATGATCAGTCATTTGATGAATAGCACCAGTTTAGATGAGTTGGCAGATTGGCTTTTACCTACAAAAGTAGCATGTATAGTGTATTTGTTTAGCTTAAAAGGCATAATTTCAGGTTTCTTAAACTTTTCTCACGGATTTCCATATTTATGGAATAAATCAATATGGGTGAATGGACCCATTTTATTATAATTATCCAACAGGAAGTATAAGCTTGTCAACAGACATTCTTTTCTTCCAGTTTTGTTTGCTAAACAATGATTTGACATTGTATTGAATTCGATAGTTCTATGTAAATGTACTGCATCTAAATCAATACTTGATCCGTTTGTATTTAGATTTGAATGATCTATACTGCATAAATATATTTCAAGATTACATTAGAGTTATTATGACCCACTGATTATATGTCACTCACTTAAGCTGTGGTGATCAGCTCATTTTAGTTTTAGAAATTTAGTTTAAGCTTTACGGGGCTCACTTTTCTCTACTTTTCTTGCCCTCAAGTATTGTCAAAATTTACTCTTTCCTGTGAAAATGTGGACTTTTTATCATGATTAATCTTTAAAAAATATTATCATTTTCTTTTATTCCTTAAAAAAAAACGCCGCTAGATTATACTCCAACTAGAAATTAAAGTAAATACTGTCAAATGAGATTATTTTTACTCAAGAGATAACTCTGCCTTAACCGATTTGGAACATTTTTGAGTATTCTCAGGCTTGTTGCAGTTATTCCCCTTTTTAGAGGACTTAAATTTTTTATAAAAAGAAACAAAATTAAATTTAATCTGATTTGTCCGAATGTCACTTTAGGTTGATAATAATGGGTGTCTGTTTTTCAACTTATAAGATGATTTACGTCTGAAGAACTCTCAATTGACTCCAATGTAAATGTTGCTGCTCGAAGCTCGAAGAAATAAATATTATGAACTTGAATGTAAGTTTCAGTTTTATTCACATTCTAATAAATATAAAAACCTCTTTTTAAAAATAATAATTTTGTTTTTATTTTTTTTTAATTTCAGCTCTATTATGTGAAATACAATGGACCAGATAGTGTTGCTTTCTTTATTGCCATCTCATATATGCACATTCGTCTGATCAGTGGCTCTATTGAAATTATCAAATATAAGAATTCTGCTGATAAGTCCTACACATCCAAAGAAATCACAACTAAAATGGACAATCTTCATGAAAAATCTGCTTCCAGTATTGACAGGAATTATGATTCCAAACATAATCCATTCGACACAGTGTCCATAATTGACTTTTTAACATATATCTTTTATCTACCAGTATTTTTCCAAGGTCCAATCTTGACGTTTGATCAGTTTTTACCCCAACATGCAACGTTTTACAAATCACGTGACCACAATTTTAATTTAAAGGACATTTCCAAGAGAATGATGAAGATCATAGTATTTGCATTATTCATTGAGTTTCAGTCCCATTTTATGTTCATATCAGGAATCCAAGCTCACCCAATGATGGTTCGAAATATGTCAGTACCAGCAGTTATTGGTTTAGGTGTTTGGATGAGCCAATATTTACACCTAAATTTCTTCTGCCTAATTGGGATAGGCTCTGTGTTTTCAGTATTAGATGGCCTGACACCCCCACCGCCACCTGCCTGTATCAGCTGGATGTACTCTTTCTCTGACATGTGGAAATATTTCGATGTCGGGTTGTATAATTTTGTCAAGAGATACATCTACATTCCTTGGGGAGGTTCAAGAGCTGGATTCCTACACCAAATTTTTGGAGCAATCCTAGCTTTTGCTTTTATCTGTTACTGGCATGGTGCACAGTCTGATGCTCTGGTCTGGTGCTGTGCAAATTTGATTGTCATCATTGTGGAAATAACAGCTAGACGTTTTGAAAACTCAATGTCAGGATCGAACTTGGTATGTATTTGCAATAACTACTCATAAAATCAAAATGTTCTACTAGCATTTGTTGAATCAGTCATTGGGATAATTAATATGTTCATTCCGGGTTGAGTCTTTTAAATCAATAAGTTGAAATATTATTAACGGTATGCAAATTTGATTTATTTCTTTATGTTCAGCTTTATTGTTTGTGACCAGTGGCAAGCTTAATACTTACACTCACTCTCACCGTGAAATCAATCTCTCAACTTTATTATAAATTACACCTTCAAATTTTGGCGATATACTTATAAATTATCAATTTGTTTGACAAAAATGAGATTAAGGTAAATCAATAAATAAAACTGTAGAATTAATGCTAAATGAACAAGATTTATATAAGAGCAAATGAAGCAAAACTATTGTTTATGAATAAAGTGCTGTTTTCACATTTCTGAATAAGTTTGTTTGCAATTGCCTGATATCCTGTGAATAGCATGCTGATCTTCTATCTAACATTACTTGGTGAGCCATCATTTGAATCTTCGACACCCCATTTCTGGAATTCCCTTTCACTCCACCTGAAATGTTCAAAATTCATTGATGCAGTCAAAGCTGGAATGATATATCACCTATCCCTCTGTAATTGTCATTGTGTCTGGGATGTTATCTGTCTTTTATATATAGTTTACCAGTCTTCTACATTGTAAACCAATTTATGTGAAACCCTTAGAGACTGTTGTATATGCAGTAAAGAGCTATATAACAATGGGGGCTGTCTGAAGCCTGGGATAGTAAAAATTACTAACAAAAAGGTGAAAAAGGAAAGACTTCAGATGAGAACAGCGCTTTACTGTTCTCATCTGAAGCTTTTCCATTTTCACAATCAGGGTGTTAAGGTATGGATGGGAGTATCACTGTGTTCGAGTGAATGCAAGCAGTGGTGTGAGTCAGAGGCTTCCAGCGATACTCACAGTCACATTGCAATGGGATATTTTTTGCTTCTCTTTGTGTGGTTGTGTTTGCGTAGTAGGTTGTGTGTGTGTTGCAGGTTGGTTTTAGAGGGTTCAAAATAACCGCATTGGCAGAAAGACAAATGCGGCTGGTACAGTGACTTCTTCTTTTCGTCCATCTTTAGATGTTATAGATTCCCGGAATTGATAAATGAGAGAGAGAGAGAGAGAGAGAGAGAGAGAGAGAGAGAGAGAGAGAGAGAGAAAAGGAGAGAGAAATAAGGTAACCACACACAGAGAGACAGACACAGAGAGAGAGAGAGAGAGAGAGAGAGAGAGAGAGAAAAGGAGAGAGAAATAAAGTAACCACAGACAGAGAGACAGACAGACACACACACACACACACACACACAGAGAGAGAGAGAGAGAGAGAGGGAGAGAGAGAGAGATAGATAGATAGAGAGAGAGAGAGAGAGAGAGAGAGAGAGAGAGAGAGAGAGAGAGAGAGAGAGAGAGAGAGTGGGGTGGTTTTAGTCACAGGGCCTGATCGTTGTTGGGACAGGTATATGGTGCTACATCTCTCTCTCTCTCTCTCTCTCTCTCTCTCTCTCACCATCATCCGCCTTCCTATTTATCTATCTATCTGTCTATGAATCTATATTTCTCTTTCTTTTCCACCTTTTCTTCATTTTATCCATCTTTTCCTTCATAGATACATCCATCCATCTACATACCGACAAAATCAATCGACAATCGATCTACCTTCATATCTATGTTTATATTATGTTCATCCATACAATTTATTTGTTTTCTCACTCCTCTCTTTAATGTTCTCATCCACAACAGCTTATTCATAACTCTCTCTCTCTCTCTCTCTCTCTCTCTCTCTCTCTCTCTCTCTCTCTCTCTCTCCCCCTCTATTTCTCTCTCTCTCTCTTTGATAGTATTTCGTACGTGTATTCTCCGTCGTATAAAATCAAATAATCCTCTCTCTCTCTCTATCTCTCTCTCTGTCTCTCTGTCTCTCTCTCTCTCTCTCACTCACTCTCGACCTCCACCCATGCCTTTCCACTTCTATTTTTCTCACAATAAAATGGGAGAGACAAACACACACATAAACACACACACACACACACACACAGAGAGAGAGAGAGAGAGAGAGAGAGAGAGAGAGAGAGAGAGAGAGAGGGAGCGGGAGCGAGAGGAAGAGAGAGAGAGAGAGAGAGAGAGAGAGAGAGAGAGAGAGAGAGAGAGAGAGAGAGAGAGAGAGAGAGAGAGAGTGAATACATAGATATCATATTGACCAACATAGACTGCGGACACAGAGTTAGGTAGAGAACAAAAACTAAGTTCTGAAAAATGCCATTATTGACGTTCATTTTACAGACACCAGCTATTTAGTATATTGACCATTAATTACACATGATAAGTCAATAAAAACCCAGTCATCCGTATATTCAAGACAAGAGGAGGTAAGAGGTTTGGGAGAAAAGGAGGGCAAGATAGACAAATCCAATAAATAGTGCACGCTGCATTTTGATCCGTCATTGCCTAATTTATGATTGTCATTGTGTCAATTAGTGAATGTGAGTGTGTGTGTGTATGTATGTGTGTGTGTGTGTGAGATTGTGTGTGTGTGTGTGAGAGAGAGAGAAATAGAGATAGAGAGAGAGAGAGAGAGAGAGAGAGAGAGAGAGAGAGAGAGAGAGAGAGAGAGAGAGCGAGAGGGGGGGGGGGGGGAGGGTAGCAGTGGAAGGAGATTAATTTTTTAATTACCCAAACAAATCACAATGAATGTAGACTCCCCCTCACTAGTTCAATTCGTATTGAGAATGTATGTTGGGGTGGGAGGTGGGAGGGGGGGGGGGTTGGGGTGATATGTGTGTGTGTGTGGGGAGGGGGGGGGGTGTATGGGGAAGGGGGTGTTTTGTGTTCAAAAGTGTGTGTTACAATGTTCATGTACACAAAAGTTTCGGATTTTATTTGGTCAAGACTCACCATTTCTGTAGTTGGTGTAATCCGTGATCCATCACAAATTAATAATGAATTAATTTCAATTTAATCATTCTATTTTCTATGACCCTCACCATGACTATGATTAGTTCTGACTCAGAGAAGTTATAGTAATAGTATTATTATGCTTTGGTTTTGCGACATGTATTTCTTTATATTTTTATTTGATCCTGTAATTTTAACTCACTTCAAGAACATGTAACATGTTAGGAATCAAAGTCAAAGCATATTGATGTGATAATGACTACCATAAGCACAGTTGCACATCATGTAATCCACTGAAATTTTATCAATTATAATAATTCCATTTAAAAACGAATGATACACAACCGCTTGCTTTGGAAGTTTACAAACTAAAGAGGCAAACAATTAAATGCAGATTGTTTTATACTTCTGTTCTCACAAACAGGGATGCCAGATGGCCAGAGTTCTTCGAAGCCAATTTAGACTGCAAAAGTGACCAAATAGAACCTCACGTGGCCAAACATTTCAAACACTCTGACCTCCTTAAAAGACATCGATTTTGATTTTTTTATGGACTAACCTAGGAAAAGACTTGTTTTTATTTAAAAAAAAAGAAAATTTTAATTTATAATATATACGCGATTCTCCGTGTGTCAATTTTGATCATACACTGGGCCATCTGGCAGCATTACTCACACAATAAATCTGACTTCACGTCTTGATACTTCTTCCTAGTAAAATAGCAGTATTCTACTAGTTGCCTTTCCGTTTCATGCTGAAACTTGTAGATCTGTGTGAAATTTGACCGTTTTTTGTGTGGAAAATACTACCTTCGTAGTAAATAGCAGTATCTTAACTGTATCCATACTTTAAAGACAGCATTGTCGGAAGAAGAGTCGTCTTACTGGTGAGCCGGTCAGTTACGGAATTTCTTTGATGACGTAAAAGTGACATCACTTCCCCACCCGATGGGGAAACGGTTAGGGGAAAGACGAGAAAGGAATGCCTTTGATTGTCACCGACATCTGCATACCATTAAAGCCTGACGACAGGGGTACTGTTATATAGGAAAAAAACGAACGGCCCCGTAGGGTTTAGTAAAAGGGTGGCGATCAGTCCTGTATATGAAGTCCTAGGGCTGGTAACATAAAAAGGACTTGATATAGGACTGCTCAAGGCTCACAATACAAAACACAGTGAGCCAAGATAAAAAAAAAAGAGAACGTGAGCTCAACTTCCGTAAGTGAGCCAACCGAGAATTGTAGGAGTAGATTCGGAGGATTGACATGATAATTAATAAAACAAAAGGAATAACACAATGGTGTTAAAACAATTAATCACTTATTACAAATGATACTTACACTACATGGGCAATATGACTACAAACACAATACTTAGACATTTTAATACAATCTAAAACGTACAGGTCACCCCCATCTCGAGTAACAAACACGTCCACACTCTTACAACACTAGACATGAAGTAACTAATCCCAATTTAACTAAATCTAGGTGCGTACATTAGGATCGTGACCAAAGGTTTGAGATAACTAAAGACGTCAGTAGAGGAGATAATATAGTACTTATCTCTCTAGACCATAACAGTTAGATTGAGCAGTAAAATGTGAAGAAAAATGGGACTTGTGGGAATGAGAAAATTACATTTCTGACCTGATGCGAGACGTAGGGGGGGGGGGGGGGGGGGGGGGGGGGGGGGGCTGAAAGATGACGCATTAAACTTGACATCGACCTAGTAAAAAAAAGGTTAAGTATGTTGAATAAAGAGTCATTGACCAACACTGTCGTGCTTGTGGGGCGAGGTAAGAGAGGGAGGGGGAGGGGGGAGGGGGGTGGGGAGGAATCAGTAATTTTTACCAATTTTAAGAATTTACAAGGTAAGACTCTTGCAGATCAATGTAAAAAATGATAACTTCATTGCAACTGAGGTGCATAGTATATCTTTCCGTTAGATCTAATACAGCTACTCAGTTACTGCTTGGTGGACAGGGTGGCCAGACAAATGTTTTAAAAACATTTATCAAAATTGAGTCAGTTTGTGTGTTTTCATGCGTTTGTGTGTGTCTGTGTTTGTGTTTGTGTGTGTGTGTGTGTGTGTGTGTGTGTGTTTCAAGAACTTTACTGAATGAACAGTGATTCATTAGCAATCAGATTTTAGTTCTCATCAAAGCAGGAAGTAATAATTGGCTAAGACTTTAAAGCTGAATAAGGCTTTTAGTGTAATATTGTGATTGTAGAGAACCCAGTTGCTCTTCCAGCTCATAGGTTCCCTCTTGTTTTTATTATAATGTGTTATTCAGTCATCCAACAATATGAATCAAGTAAAATCAGAAATGATTTATCATAAAAATCATTTATTTTTCAGAAATCTATTCTTGGTGCCCCCAATGTTCTCCGCCTCAAGGGTTTGATTGCCATTCCTCTTTACATTGCTTGTGGCCTTCCAGCCATGTTTTTCTTTTTCTCTGGGGATACTGGAATTGCCATGGCCGACAAGATGGTTTTTAGAGGTAATTGAATCCATTCATACTCCAAAATCATGAACAAGCTTTCCATTACAAAATAGGGGCCCTGAATGGAAAATTACCCCAAAAATGAATGGATTAGAATATAACCTAATGATATGGCCACTACAGCAATCAAATTTGGAGGAACTGAAATCTACATTAAATGTCCAAACCGAGAAATACAAGAATAGTACAAGGCAACAGGAGCTTATGGCAATTGAGGAAGGAATAAAGATGATCAGGGAATCAAAACCTCTGTCAATGCCAAAATAGTCTTCCTTTCAGATGCCAAACAAGTGTTACACTTTAAACAACCCAACGTAAACAGATCTGTATCATGTAAATGCAGAGCTAAATGAAATTAAATCAAAGAGCAAAAGAAGTATGACTTCAATGGATTCTTGGTCACTGCGGCATCAAAGAAAATGAAATATCAGATACTTTGGCCAAAATAGTCTCTGAGGAAACATAAGATGAAAACTGTAATAAAGTTGGCAAAATCAAGTCTATCATCAAGACCCAAGCAAAAGCCAACATATACAAGACACCCCCGAGCTTTTCAATAAATATGTGACCCAATCAAACTTTTGAATAGAAAAGACCAGGTCACAATCTTTGGGCTGCCATCTCCTGAAATACCACATGCACAAGGTTTTCAAAATAGGAGAAACAGGCATATGTGATTGTTTTGAAGGAATTGACGATAACCGGATAATCCAGACCTGCCCAATGGATGCAAAAGCAAGAGTCCTGCTACCACACCTCTGCAGACTAAATTGTATGGTCCCTGAGAGAGCCGAGGAAGATGACGGCGTTCCTTCACCAACTAGAAATTCAAATATGGAGATATATGAAGGGGAATGAAAAAGAAGAAGAAGATTCAATTTTAAGCATAGATTATACAACGATGGCTGTATTTTGGGTGATCTGAACGGCCATTCAGAACTAGAAAGAGAACATCAAGGAATACAAATCATATTCTTATCTCATGATGTTTGCAGTTCACAACATTGATATTCTTCCTATCCAGTTGTAAAGCAATAATAGCCAATCATTGTTTCTGTGTGTGGGTGAACGGCTTTGTGGTATGTTACTAGCATGCCTGCCTACTTCAATGGTTCATCCGTAATTGTTACGGAAATTTGATGACAATTATGGATTTACGCAAATGGAAAAAGTATTACAGATTTTGATTTCACAGCAATTTGGTTGCAGTTTTAGAGAAAATTTCAGTTTTAAGGAAAAAGACAAAATTCCCTGACAGTTAAAGGTTACCGCTCAATTCCATGCTCATTATTTATAGCTAAATCAATTGCTATTTTGTAATGATGGTCATCTACAACATTTATTTTATGTATAAATGGCATGTAGCAGTTTTTATTTGGTTTAGTATAGTATTAAAATATGATATTTCTTACAGGTGAATTTTGTGTTTAATGATTTTTAAATTTTTAGGTAGGGAGTTATGCAGTTTGATGCAAAATTTAGTTTGTATTAAAGGCTCTTCACTCATTAAGCATTGTTGAAAAGAAATGTTAGCACCTTACAGGCTGCATGTCTCTTTCTTCATGTTAAGTGTTGTTGTTGTTGGCCTAGGATCTCTTGTAAAGGGAGATGTGTGGTGAGCAATCAGAATCAAAGAAATGAGCACTGCCCTTTTAGTTGCTCGTCAGTGCTTAAATGTTACCATAAAATATAACAATAACACTGGGTTTAGGGTTTTTTCCTTTTCTAATATGAAAATTCTGATAATCGTGACAATTAAAATTTGCCTTCACAAAAAGATTTTTATTTTCTTTTCTTTTCTCCACAGCACCTTGGAAGACATTCTTGTTGGAATATCTAGGCTTTTACTTTTCTATTCAAAATGCAATGTATGCCAGGGAATGGGCTGTTGGGAAACTACATAAATGTTAATTACTGTCCAATATGCATTTGTTGACAAGTTGTTTTTGATTATTGTTATTTTTTATAGGGGCGTCTTTCAATTTTTTTGCCAAGTGCCTGTCCCATTATATTATATATTTCGCTTTCTGATTCTTTGGTATATTTTTATTGCAATGAAGCATGTGATTAAAGAATATAGTTAGAATAGCATAGAATCTAAAAATTGAGAAATTTGGTCCATAAATGAATAAACTACAGTTATTTATATATACTCCACACATGTTCATAAGTTATTATTATACTCCACACATATTCATACAGTTATTTATAAACTCCACACATCTTCAAAATGGTCTGTCGGTTGACAAAAATATATTTTAAAAAATTTTGTTGAACCAAACAGCAATATTTGTTTTCCTCCTAACCAGCCTCTTTTTAATGCATAAATTGACAAGAAATTATATATTTTTATTAAGTTATACTTAGATTAGTATTCACCTCTCCCTCTTCTTTAAGAACAAGGACTGTTCACTAGTAAAGATTATAAAATTGACTTTTTTGTTATTTAAAAAATTTTTTTTAATTTTTAAAAAAAAAATTTAATTTTTTTATTGAGCTTTTATATAGCGCAATATCCACGAAATGTGCTCAAAGCGCTTTACAAGGGGTCCCTGGTCACCAGCAACATTTAACATGTAGGACGGGACATGACGCCTGTTAAGCGATATTACAATTTTTCGGACAGAGACAACGCTGTTAACGGCCAGGTACTCATTTTACACCTGAGTACGGTGAGAGAATGTGAGTAAAGAGCCTTTTCCAAGGACTCAACTATGCGCCGAGCACGAGGCTCGAACCCAGGACCTTCCGATCCGAAAGCGAGTGAAATACCACTAGACCACATAGCCGCACGACTTCTTTCCTATGCTTTATTTGCCCCTTATATATGATTGGTGACGGAGAATCTATTACATAGTAATAAGGATTAGACGTCTAGATGTTTTTTGGTGTTGACAATACCCAGTCCTTTCTATTTTCCCATCACTAATCTCCAGACTTGGTATATTGATGGGTTTGTCTTTATTTATCACTGAGTTAATTTGCTAATTAGGTTTCTCATATGAACATTTCCTACATTTTGATTTCCTTTAAGTATTTGCTGATAGTTATTGATAACACCTCTTGTTCTTTGCCTTGATTAGTTGCACCTGAATTTGATGTTGTTACTTTAATTTTAAGCGAGCATTTTGTTTGCTTATTTGTGCGATTGTGGACAAAGTTTTGTCCAAGTGGGGAGTATGTAGAAAATCGAGAGAGAGAGAGAGAGAGAGAGAGAGAGAGAGAGAGAGAGAGAGAGAGAGAGAGAGAGAGAGAGTGCAAGAAAGAAAGAGATAGAGTGAGGGAAAGAAAGAAAGTAAGAGAGGATGATAGAAAAGAGAGAGAGAGAGAGAGAGAGAGAGAGAGAGAGAGAGAGAGAGAGAGAGAGAGAGAGAGAGAATCAGAAAGAGATTGAGAGAGATAGAGAGAATGAAACAGAGGGTGAGACACACACACACACACACACACACACACACAGAGAGAGAGAGAGAGAGAGAGAGAGAGAGAGAGAGAGAGAGAGAGAGATTTATAAAATCTGGTCAGAAATCCTGATTCGTTTGGGGTCACTGTTACTCCATGTATTCGTGGTTATAGATTTATCTAACGCATATTATTTGTTTCTATTCTGGTTGAGGTTGAGTTCTGACAATAAAAAAGCGTTATGGCATCATTCTACAAATAAATAAGAAATTTGTCACCCTTTGTTATTCATAGCGTTCCATAATGATATTAATCTAAGTGCCTATCAAAACACGTCTCGTGGCGTAATAATCACCTCTTTTAACTCTAAAAAAAAATACAGCAGACTTAAATTCATAAGCAACAAATTGGAGAATTTTGGCGTTTACAACAGTTACTGAAGTTGAAGCAGAAGTTGACTTTAGGTAAGAGTGTTGACTTGATGTGGATTTCACTGAACAACACATTTCACTTTGCGAACAGTAGCCATTTTTCTCTGCAATTTATTACCTAGCACTAGCATAACTACAGTCGCCCACCCTCGGGAGTTCGGGTTAGTGTGTCGATCAAGCGGAGAAGCTAAGAAAAGTATCTAAGCACAAATAAAAGACAAAACAGAAAAAAAGATTACATGTGCCAATTTATGTAGGGACTAGGGGCCGTCATGTTATGGTCTCATTGGAAGTTGTTATTTTTTTGTGTTTTTTTTTTGTTTTGTTATTTATTTTCTTTTTCTTTTCTTCTTTTTTCTTTTCTTTTTCACGTTTTATCGACAACAAAATGTGACATGATTGTTTGTACGAATAGAAATCGTGAAGCATTGATTGCTTTCTATTTTGTGCAAGCTGTTTATAAACCCTTGTATCCAATCTCACTAATCTGACCCCCGGTTTAAAAAAATATTTGAACATTTTGCAAAGAAAATGATGAATTTTGCAGAAGAAAATAAGTAAATTTTGCAAAAATTTTGCAGGTTTCTAAATATGTTGTATCGCACCCAACAAATAACTATATGCAACCCATGTAATAAAATATCCCCACGGAATTACGCAATTTCAAACTTAAAATTATGGGGCAAAAATGGCAAATTTGGAAATAAGCACAATGTAGGGAAAACAAAATTACAATAAATAATTGCTGTCAATGAAATTGTTTAAATAAAGGAAAATCAAAGCTTTCAGGCTTGCAAATTTAGCAAAAAAAATTATATACAAAAGATTTTGTCAAAAATGTGCAAAACGTGCAGATTTTGCGATTGCAATGCAAATCAGAAAAGCGGCCGCAAGCTGTGCAAAAAAAACAAACAAACCGCGGGGCCAGGATAATGTTGGTGGGTCATCTGTCAGCATTCTTATTGGATAAAGCGGCGTAGTTTGTCCAGCATGTCAAGTCTTCAATGTTTGTTAGGGATCGTGTGTCACACTCTGATGACTCATACTCGCCTATATTATCCAGGCGTTGTCTTTTCTTCTGTAGCTAAGCGTAGTTCAGTAGCTCCTGATTTATCAGTTCACCGCTGATGCCTATATTATTGCTCATTGTAACTTAATTACTTTTTTGTGTATTTATAAAAATATTTTTCTCCAATCAAGATGTAGCGATTTAAGCGGAGAAGGTGTGTGATTACGCGGAATGATTATAAAGCAAAATACTTTTAGCATTTTTCGGGAATGTGTAGCGTATAAGCAGAGTGTGCGATTAACCGATGTGCGATTAAGCGGAGTGAACTGTACTTTGGATATCATTAAATATTGATTTACGTACATCACAGATTTCACTTTGCCAGCATTACCCATTTTGCTCTGCAATTTATGTACGTAACGTCATTTCTACACATAACTATGTGTCTCCTCCAACTCATCAAACGACTAACAGAACGCCTCCCATCTTCTCATTGGACACAGACAACCATATTAATACCGATCTTAACATGAATAACACACCTATGCCTCTTCCCAGGACAGAAATCTTTTCTACACAAAACCATATGTCTCCTCCAATTCAAATGACTAACGGGACACCGTCCACCTTCTCATTGAACATTCACAACCCTGGTCATTCATTCGTGAAGTCAATGAATAATAAAACGACACTGAATTACATGCTTTAAAATTCTAAGATTGAACCAGTGACAGACCTAAAAGAGAGATTTGCATCTAATAATATTGCAAAAAGAACACTCTTTTCACAAAATAACACTTATATGCATTGGTCATGCGAACTTATATTAGATCATTCATTAAAATCACTCACAGGAAACTGAAAGGAGGTACTCTGTCTTCAAAGAGGCTTTAAAGGAGGACAGAAAATTATGGTGTCTGGTGTCTGCTGAAAGCGCATGCCACACAGAGGGAGCAGAGCGGAGAGAGCGATTCGGATTCTAGAAAGAAAGAAGAGATAACTAGTAGTTGGGAGCAGTGCTATGGACACACTTCAAACAGTAACAGGCAAGTTTGTAAGCAATCCGTTACTCCACGAGAAAACAATGCAACGACTGCAAGATTTGAGTTATGTGATCAGACTTTTTTTTAATTTGATAAAAATACGAGCAGCTATATTTTGGAGTAGCTGCAGTCATGCAATCGAGATCTTTGGCAACCCGTAGAGGAGGGAGTTGCAATAATTTAGTCTAGAGGTAATCAGTGAGTGAACTAGCATTTTGCATGCATCTTCGTCGATAAGATTTCGCACATGTCCAATGTTTCTGAGCGAATAGTGGATATTTTGACATTATTTCGAGATGTGAGTTTGCATGTTCAAAAGTTCATCTAAATAAAAGCATAAATTTCTGACGCTTTCAGATCTTTGAATTTTTATGTTATTTAACATAATGTCCTCCATCATGACAGTTTTTTCTTTTTTTCCTAAACACAAAGAATTCAGTCTTGTCGTCATTGAACTTGAGTTTGTTCGCTGACATCCAAGATCTGATTAAAAAAAAAGTATGATAGAGTAATTTTAACACATTCACAGTTGTTCAAAGACATTGGACAGTAAGTTGGGTGTTGTCGGATAGATGTGATGGTCGAAGCCGTGATTCACCAACACATCGCTTAAAGGATCAATGTACCCTGAAGAGGTAATGGCACTATCACAGATCCTTGAGGGACAACGTAATTATTTCTATTATTATTATTATTATTATTATTATTATTATTATTATTATTATTATTATTATTATTATTATCATCATCATCATCATCATCATCATCATCATCATCATCATCATCATCATCATCATCATCGTTATTATCATTATTATTATCATAATCATTATTATTATTAATTTTATTATTATTTTATTATTATTATTATTATTATTATTATTATATTATTATTATTATTATTATATTATTATATTATATATTATTATCAATTATTATCATTATTATTATTATTATTATTATTATATTATTATTATTATTATTATTATTATTATTATTATTATTATTATTATTATTATTATTATATATTATTATTATTATATTATTATTATTATATATTATTATTATATTATTATTATTATTATTTTATTATTATTATTATTATTTTATTATTATTATTATATTATTATTATTTATTATTATTAATTATTATTATTATTATTATTATTATTATTATTACTATTATTATAGTCATCGCTAGATTCTAGCACTTCGAATTCCAGAACGACTCTGCAATACGACACGCTGTGCTAGAGCAAGGTGACCGAATAATATATTGGTTACCCCCCTCTGAACATCGGATTTCGGCACGCTATGATTCTAGCACACTTTTTGGCTTCTCCTGAGAATGAGCTAGAATCCAGCGAGTACTGCAATAATAGGTCGTTTCAAAGGGTATGCACAGCAAGGCAGTCAATAAAAACGACAAATTAATTTTGTTGTATGTTTTTGTTGTTGTTTTATTTTTATTTTTGCTTTGTTTTGATTTCAGTTAGTTTTTTTGTTTGTTTGTTCGTTTTTCATTATTTTTAATGACTGGATGAAACATCTGTTATACCAAAGGCTAATTTGATAGCGATCATACTATCCTAAATGCTAGTTAGTTTGATAACCATAATATCTCATGGAAGTACTCAAACTCTGAAAGAGATTCAAGCCTGCAATGGTAATCGACGTTTTACCAAAATGGGAGAGGCGAATGTATTGGGTCGGAGGTTTCGTTTCGATATTTTTTGTCTTTTATTCGTTTTACAGGGAATGTCAAGGTAAGCTGATATCAATTACATTAATGAACGTTACTAATAGATAACAGTTATATTAAGGATATTATAACAAGAATAACCTATGCAAAACGGGGTGTCGCGTCTATGTAGGAGATGTGGCAAACAGGAATAGACAAATAGGAGTTAGACAGTTTACCCAAAGACATAAGGTGTCTGGAGCCACTTTTACCCTGATATAGTCAGGGTTAATTCTCCCAACTCAACGGATAGTAAGAATTTATTTAAGTTTAAAGAAATAGGTACTAGAAATAGTGGTAGATTATTGTCCCGTTATAATGACCCCGTTTTATTTGTAAAAATATTTCAAAATTTTGAAAGAAAAATGATGAATTTTGCAGAAAAAAAGTAAATATATATATATAGTTTGTTGACCAAATACATTCAGTGAATCATTCATTTTTGTGTACTAAATCATTTGATCCTCTCTGCTATCAGGGGCATTCATTTGCATTTTAGAGGAGTTTTTTATCATGAAATGCTATACTATATTTTGTAGCCATTTAGGTTGAGAATGATCAAAATGAAATTCATTGTACCTTTGTCATGTGTTTAATACATTTTCTTTAAAATTCCAGATAAAGTTAATTCGCTGAAATTAGAGCCAGGGATCAAATGGCTTGGAGGGTTAAAGGTGATGGTTTGCCCTTTACTGCACGCATAATGTGAACTTTTTACTTCAGCTTAGAATGTTAAACTGTGATATGTTTTGTTTTATATCACTGTAAAGTACTTAGAGCATGTGACAACGGAGTGAAGCGCTATATAAATGCCATTTATTATTATGACAAATTTGTACATCTAGAACCTATAATTTTTATGCAAGGGTCTCTGAAGCCATCTCTGCCCCTTAAAATGCGGAAATCAAGCAAAATTTGAAATTCTAGTAGTCTCACAATTTGTAATGTTGAATGTGATGATCAGCAAATTCGCATCCCACAACCTGTCGAATAAGGCTTTTTGCATTCATTCGACTCTTGATAAAGATATATGAATGGTTATTGTCACTGACAATCCTGTAAGGAAGCTTTCGCAAAATATTTGGCTATTCCATTGCATGAAATGAAACTTTGCTCAAGTGGCCTGCTGGAGAAATAAATGAAGCAGGGTGAAGCCGTGGATATAATACATATATATATATATATATATATATATATATATATATATATATATATATATATATATATATATATATATATATATATATAGTGATGTTTATTTTTCACTATTGGTTATGGTTAAATAAAATATGTTGTTGTAAATCATTAACATTATTTAACATTGATTTTCATCAATTAAGCCAAAATAATTGCTATCTCTAATTCATTCGCCTTGGTTTTCTGATAACGATGTTTGAAGAAGTTTTTCGGGACTTTCGAAAACTTTGAAGTCATTTGAGTGCCAGTTAAAAGGGTAAAATAAGATAATCAAAAAGTTTATATCTAGCTAGCCATGTGCCAAAGAAAAACATAAGACAAAAGGGACTAGTCCATCAGAAATCAGAAGAAGATCAAAGAGCAGTATTTACATCTATATCCTTGTAGCTAGTCTGAAACCACCAAGAAATCCCACACTGACAGTGAGAATACAGATGGGAAACACTAAAAAGGTTACAAAAGAAGCATTGTACAAAAACCTAACAATTACATGATCAATAATGGAAAGATGATTTACAAAGAAAGAAATTATCGCCTTTCATTAAAATATAAGTGCATCTGTTTCCCTCTCTGTAAAAGACCCTAGGCGAGACCAAATGGCAGCATTTCAAAATAAAAGGAAAAGGATATTCACATAGAAGGGAGAAACGATTTAGGGGGATTGAATAGCTAGGCCGTAGACAGATGAAGACATTGTCTGTCAGCAGGGTCCAACATCCTCCCACCTTTAGGGGAATTTCAGCCGCCTAATATAATGATCAAAAACTGTGTTTTAAACTGCCAAAACATCAAAAAGCATACATTTTATATATAATTTGTTAGTTAAGTGAGAAATTAAGTTAAGGGCTACTCAATGCCATTTTACCCCCCTCTTCGTCTGTGTTAAAGGAAAAGAATAATTATTTCCCTTTAACAAAGACAACGTGGAAAATATTTTCAAACAGATGTTTAATTTAACATGGCGGTAATTATTTTTCCTCATGCACAAATTTTGGTGGATTTTTCATGGGAGGCTTAGAACATGGTCTCGTTTCATCTGAATAAAATTAGCTTGGTACCAATATCTTCTAGGTCAAACTTTAAACCTGCTGGATAATGTAATCCTTTTCTCTCTCTCTCTCTCTCTCTCTCTCTCTCTCTCTCTCTCTCTCTCTCTCTCTCTCTCTCTGTCTCTCTCTCTCTCTCTCTCTCTCTTTTCAAGGACTCTCCTGATCTAGAATGGAGCACTTTTCCACGGCAGATGACTTACTTGTTGCCACTGCTTGCTGGTCATGTTTTTATTGGTCATTTCCTCAATCGTTTACAGATTAAAGATTGGGTGAGATTTTCTAAACATTAAAAGCATGCTCAATTATAAAGTTAACATATCATATATTTATGGTTTGAATGTGTTTTGCTTTAACACGAATATTGGTTTCTTTAATCCCTTAAAATCAAAACAGTAGCCCTGCTGAATTTTACTACCTTGGATGGCTGATGTAGGAGGCATCTTTCTAATTTATTGATGGAAATGTACTACAAAATGAAACATATCTTTAAAATATTTTTTGGATAGTACACATGGCTGGTCTGCAACATATGTTCTGGCAATATTGGGCGATAATGTTATTTAAGAGTTAAATTAAATCATCTGAGACTTTTGAGATTTCAAAATTAAAGTACAGTGCAGCACAGAAATCTCGAACATGCAAATCTTGAAATGATGCAAATCTTGAGCACGTCTCAATTCCCCCTTTAAATCCCTCTTTTTCAATAGCAAATTTCCAATGGTTATTGGAGGCCAACACGGAAAGTTCAAAGGAACTGGACATTCACTTGCATTGTAGTTGATAAAATTCTTTTTCCAAATATTTATATTGAACGGAGAAAAAAAGAGGTTATTTCTATGAGTGGATGTATGTTGTGTAATTTATATATATATATATATATATTATATATATATATATATATATATATATATATATATATATATATATATATATATGTGTGTGTGTGTGTGTGTGTGTGTGTGTGTGTGTGTGTATGTAGACGAAGCTTGAAGCATGTTTGACCAATCTCTTATGCATTCAATGCTTCATTCTGTCCAGTTCTAAAGTGTACCAATACTAGTGGGGGACTAATGGGACAGAGATGGCCTGATGCTTTTAATGTTCTGTATTAAAATCAAACAAGCGATTCGGGGTTGAGAAGATAGGATGAGAGGTGAGGTGCGAGGGAGATAACTGAGGAATGATAGTAATAATTTATTACCTGATTTATAGGTAATGACACTTTCTGCTGGCTTTATCTTCTTATTATAGAATACGCAAAGGAAAAAATTATTCCACCTCTGTAACTGAATGAACCAAGATGCACTAAATGGTATACCTTTACCAAAACCATCCACTTTTACCTTCCTCACATCCTTCTTCATATTCTCTGTAAAATTACACAGAAAACTTGAAAACACAGAAATCTCAAAAAAAAAAAAAAAAAAAAAAAAAGAAAAAAGGCAAGAAAGAAAGAACCAAAAAATAGGCCAGGTCTTGACTTTTTTTTAGATTTTCGTGTGCACTGTAGTTGTTAGGAAGAGAAAGCTCAATATTAGTGACTAAGTAAAGTTTTATTTTTCAGCTGGAGTAAATAATGCTTTTGATCAAGCCTGTGCAGTCAATAGAAGCACAGTAAGCACTGTTTACCAAGGCCTTCAGCTTTGATAAACTTTGAATTACATTCATCAGTCTAATCCCTTCCGCCCCCCCCCCCCCCGAAAAAAAGAGAGAGTAAAAAGAAAGAACAAAACAAAGCAAAAAAAACAACAACCCAACATATTATTTTAAAGACGAATCCAAAATAATTAATTATAGTAGTAGTAGCCCAATAGGTGAAGAGAAGCACGTTTTATAATGCTTTCTTGGTTTATTTCATTTCGACCTGACTCGGGGATAATGAGAGCGTGGGATGAATGCTCAACTTCAAACCTATTAATAGAGACCAGCATACTGTATCTCTGCTTCTGTATATCAGTTTTGAATGCCAGGACTGGAAATGTCAACTATCTGACAAAGGTTTGAAGATGGTTGAAACATTCTCAAGGTGTGGACAGTTTATCAACCTATGCAAAGCATCATAATAATAATCTTCATACTCATAATTTATTGTCAATAGTCAATTAGTTTTTGAGCCTGTGTTTTTATTGAAAATGGAACTAATCTAACAATTTCAATTCCCACGGCAACAGACAAATATTCTTTGCATGACCTGTATGTTCTTTTTACTTCTTGAATCTCTAGCTATTAAGTGAATTGGGTTACATGGTTATGTCATCTATTATAAAAATTAAAAATAAAAATATTGCTGGCGCATGCCCCCTTAAACTGATCTTGATTTAATATAATACACAACATTCTTGATCACGTTGGGTAATATTTATACATAGTATGACCCACCTTCTCGTGACGATGTATTTTGATGTAGGAAATTGAATTTATATGTAACTTGGGGTTATTTTGTATTCTTTATGGCGGAGAATAATACATGATCCAAAGTTCATATTTCTTATCATTTATTTATTAATTCACTTTTCATGGTCCAATTGAAGACTGGTTTTCCAAAACTCATTAACCCGATTTTTCTACTTTTTGAGATTTTCCATCAATGAGATAAATTAAAATGTTAAGTTTTATTTTAAGCATCAACTGGCACAAGAATCTCCCCTAGATTTGCATGAATTTGAAGTTTAAATATGATAAAATGATAGACCAAATGAGAAATGTTAAGGGAAATAATCCTCCATATTTCAAAATGGGAAAAGCGGAGTTAGGGAGTTTTGGAAAACCAATCTTCAATTCATTCTGAGCTAATTCTATTTTGGGGCAGTGGATCGCAATTTAGGCTCCTATATAAATATTTGAATCGGGATATTTTTTCATAGTAATAACTGGAAAATTATCCCCACCCATTGACTCTACTACCAGCTTTTTGCATTGAAAGAAAATCTTTCCAAAAACCATCCACCATCTGCCACATCTGCCAACACAATAGTTTGCAGTTACTTAATCCATTGAAATGTCCATCAACAACTTTTCTTAATCTAATTCTCTCCTAAACAATCCTCTTTAGCATTCTCTACCCAGTTAGTTTCCTGTATCTTGATTCCTTCAATAATTGGACGTATTCATTGTGTTCCTCTTATCAATTTAAAAAATCCATTTACGTTTATTTCAGAAAGATTTACTATTTCAAACCTCCGACAGCTTGGGTATAGCTTCTTAAATTAATCAAAGGAGTGTGTCAATTAGCAAAAGACGGCAAATTTGTTGCCATGTCAACGCCTTTTTTTATCTCCAACTTAGTTTAGGTCCCAAGCATGAGAGTGTAATTGTGCCTATTCAATATTATGATAATTCAGCACTCAATGATTAATTAATGATCTTCATCATGATAACATGTTGTTGTACCTTGAGCTCTACGTTCCCACATTTTACATTCACAAGTACTCAAACTACACCTCTTTAAGCCGCCTGGATGAAAATTTTGAAAAATTTCAAAAAATGGCACAATATATTAAGACGGCCATTTAGTTTAGGTCCCAAGCTTGAAGATGTAATTGTGCACTTTCAATATTATAATAATTCAGCAGTCAATTATTAATTATTGATCTTCATCATGATATCAATAATTTATTTTCCATCTTGTTCACTTACAGGTCCAGAGATCACTGAGGCTCTTATATGATTTCCTGGCTATAGCTTGGTTTTTTGGTGTCCGAGCCACTTTGTTGTGTCTTGTGGAAAGTATTATTACTTGATACTCAAAAGAAATAAATTTATTCACACAACTGTTCAGATTTTAAAATTATTCTCAATCTCATGTACATTGATAAATATTTATGTAAAGAGACGTCATGTCCTAGAAAGCTCATAACTCAAAATAAGTAGCATTCTTGAAAATAGATGGGAACCTCACATGTATAATCAATAGTTTTTTTTTCTGAAAATTCCAGAGTGAAATGTTTTTTGAAAAGAAAGATTTTTTTTCATTTGTCATAGTTTACATTAGAACAAATTTAACATTTGGAAGACTTGTATTTAAAAAGTAAACATGAATTGGTCTGATAATAACTTTCCACCATAGATAATTGATTCAGAGAGTGATCTGCAAAAAGAAAGTAATTGATTTGACATAACGAACCAACACATAAAACTTTGTGTAACCTTGAACGTTTATAGTCTGATTGATAGAATGTTTTGAGTACTGATTTGATAGATCAAAACTTAATCCGTTTGTATTTAGATTTGATAGATCAATACTGCATAAATATATTTCAAGATTACATTAGAGTTATTATGGCCCACTGATTATATGTCATTCACTTAAGCTGTGGTGTTCAGCTCGTTTTAGTTTTAGAAATTTAGTTTAAGCATTACGGGGCTCACTTTTCCCTACTTTTCTTGCCCTCAAGTATTGTCAAAATTTACTTTTTCCTGTGAAAATGTGGGCTTTTTATCAGTATTAAACTTTAAAAAATATTATCATTTTCTTTTATTCCTTTAAAAAAAAAACGCCGCTAGATTATATACTCCAGCTAGAAATTAAAGTAAATACTGTCAAATGAGATTATTTTTACTCAAGAGATAACTGCCTTAACCGATTTGGAAATTTTGAGTATTCTCAGGCTTGTTGCAGTTATTCCCCTTTTTAGAGGACTTGAATTTTTTATAAAAAGAAACAAAATTAAATTTAATCTGATTTGTCCGAATGTCAATTTAGGTTGATAATAATGGGTGCCTGTTTTTCAACTTATAATATGATTTACGTCTGAAGAACTCTCAATTGACTCCAATGTAAATGTTGCTGCTCGAAGCTCGAAGAAATAAATATTATGAAATTGAATGTAAGTTTCAGTTTTATTCACAGTCTCTAAAATATAAAAACCTGTTTTTTATAATAATAATTTTTATTTTTTTTTCATTTCAGCTCGATTTTGTGGAATACAATGGAGCAGATAGTGTTGCTTTCTTTATTGCCATCTCATATATGCACATTCGTCTGATCAGTGGCTCTATTGAAATTATCAAATATAAGAATTCTGCTGATAAGTCCTACACATCCAAAGAAATCACAACTAATATGGACAACCTTCATGAAAAATCTGCTTCCAGAATTGACAGGAATTATGATTCCAAACATAATCCATTCGACACAGTGTCCATAATTGACTTTTTAACATATATCTTTTATCTACCAGTATTTTTCCATGGTCCAATCTTGACCTTTGATCAGTTTTTACCCCAACATACAAAGTTTTACAAATCACATGACCATAATGTTAATCTAAGGGACATTTCCAAGAGAATGGTGAAGATCATAGTATTTGCATTATTCATTGAGTTTCAGTCCCATTTTATGTTCATATCAGGAATCCAAGCTCACCCAATGATGGTTCGAAATATGTCAGTACCAGCAGTTATTGGTTTAGGTGTTTGGCAGGGCCAATATTTCCACCTAAAATACTTGTGCATATTTGGGATAGGCTCTGTGTTTTCAGTTTTAGATGGCCTGACACCCCCACAGCCACCTGCCTGTATCAGCTGGGTGTACTCTTCCTTCCACTTGTGGAAATATTTTGATGTCAGATTGTATAATTTTGTCAAGAGATACATCTACATTCCTTGGGGAGGTTCAAGAGCTGGATTCCTACACCAAATTTTTGGAGCAATCTTAGCTTTTGCTTTTATCTGTTACTGGCATGGTGCACGTTCTGATGATCTGGTCTGGTACTGTGAAATTTTGATTGTCATCATTGTGGAAATAATAGCGAGACGTTTTGAAAACTCAATGTCAGGATCGAACTTGGTATGTATTGGTAATAACTACTCATAAAATCAAAATGTTCTACTAGCATTTGTTGAATCAGTCATTGGGATAATTAATATGTTTAAGTGTATCATTCTGGGTTGGGTCTTTTGACTTTCCAAGGTGGGCAAGAGGCCACTTGCTGTATCTTCCATCCCCCTGTATCTGTTTTCTGAGTTGCTTTCTGTCTTAGTCTTGGAATCTGATTACTTGGTTTTGTCCTGGCCCTTGCCAGAGCCTTTGAATGAGAGGAAAATATCAAATGTATAGTGTTAGTTTTGGGAGGTGATATTTATTTTCATTGTAAAGCATCTCTTTGTTATGAACAGATCGTTTGTATATTTAAAATTTTGTTTTGAAGATATCCGGTTAACATTTGAGTATAATCCACTTAATGGGGTCCTGTTCTGGTGTCTTGCTCTTGAAATCTACACCTGTTTCCTATCTGAACCAATTCCACTTTTTTTACTTTTCCTTGGGTACTTTAATTGTAATTGTAGAATTTTTTGACCATCCCATTTTCCTCCTTTTTACTGGCGCCGATATGACCTAAATGTGTTGCTTTCAAATAAAATAAAATACAAATAGGCAAAAATTGGCAAATTCCTTATAATGTCCTTTCCCCCAACCATCTCACTCCTCTCTCCAAATAGCCATGAGAAGGAAAATGAATGAAATGTTTGTTTTAAAACGTGTACTTGTCTCTCATTTTGTTGTCTACTGATGATTCTTGGGGGTTAGATTTGTTTATAGAAACTGCCAAACCATTAATTTATTAGCAAACATTAGCTGATTAAATCGATAAGTTGTAATATTACTAACGGTATGCAAATTTGATTTATTTCTTAATGTTCAGCTTTTTTTGTGACCAGTGGCAAGCTTAATACTTACACTCACTCTCACCGTGAAATCAATCTCTCAACTTTATTATAAATTACACCTTCAAATTTTGGCGATATACTTATAAATTTGTTTGACAAAAAATGAGATTAAGGTAAATCAATAAATAAAACTGTAGAATTAATGCTAAATGAAAAAGATTTTTTATAAGAGTAAAAGAAGCAAAACTATTGTTTATGAACAAAGTGCTGCATTCACATTTCTGAATAAGTTTGTTTGCGATTGCCTGATATCCTGTGAATAGAATGCTGGGGGTGGGGTGGGGGGGGGGGGGGAATGAAAGATGACCCATTGAACTAAACACATCAACCCCAGTAAAAAAAAGGTTAAGTATGTTCAATGAAGAGTCATTGACCAACACTGTCATGCTTGTGGGGCAACGTTGCAAGGTGAGATGGGGGGGGGGGGGGGGTGGAGAGGAATCAGTAATTTTTACCAATTTTAAGATCAATGTCAAAAATGATAACTTCATTGTAACTGAGGTGCATAGTATTTCTTTCCGTTAGATCTAACACAGCTACTCAGTTACTGCTTGGTGGACAGGGAGGCCAGACAAATGTTTTAAAAACATTAATCAAAATTGAGTCAGTTTGTATGTTTTCATGCGTTTGTGTGTGTCTGTGTGTGTGTGTGTGTGTGTGTGTGTGTGTGTGTGTGTGTGTGTGTTTCAAGAACTCTACTGAATGAACATTGATTCATTAGCAATCAGATTTTAGTTCTCATCAAAGCAGGAAGTAATAATTGGCTAAGACTTTAAAGCTGAATAAGGCTTTTAGTGGTAATATTGTGGTTGTAGAGAACCCAGTTGCTCTTCCAGCTCATAGGTTCCCTTTTGTTTTTATTTAACGTGTTATTCAGATCCAACAATATGAATCAAGCAAAATCAGAAATGATCTATCATAAAATTCATTTATTTTTCAGAAATCTATTCTTGGTGCCCCCAATGTTCTCCGCCTCAAGGGTTTGATTGCCACTCCTCTTTACATTGCTTGTGGCCTTCAAGTCATGTTTTTCTTTTCCTCTGGGGATACTGGAATTGCCATGGCCGACAAGTTGGATTTTAGAGGTAATTGAAGCCATTCATACTCCAAAATCATGATTAATTTTCCATTACAAAATAGGGGGCCTGAATAGAAAATTAGCCCAAAAATGAATGGATTAGAATATAACCTAATGGTATGGCCACTGTAGCAATCAAATTTGGAGGAACTGAAATCTACATTAAATGTCCAAACCAAGAAACACAAGAATAGTACAAGGCAACAGGAGCTTATGGCAATTGAGGAAGGAATAAAGACAATCAGGGAATCAAAACCTCTGTCAATGCCAAAATAGTCTTCCTTTCAGATGCCAAACAAGTGTTACACTTTAAACAACCCAACGTAAACAGATCTGTATCATGTAAATGCAGAGCTATATGAAATTAAATCAAAGAGCAAAAGTGTTATGACTTCAATGGATTCTTGGTCACTGCGGCATCAAAGAAAATGAAATATCAGATACTTTGGCCAAAATAGTCTCTGAGGAAACATAAGATGAACACTTTTATAAAGTAGGCAAAATCAAGTCTATCATCAAGGCCCAAGCAAAAGCCAACAGGTACAAGACACTCCCGAGCTTTTCAATAAATATGTGACCCAATCAAACTTTGAATAGAAAAGACCAGGTCACAATATTTGGGCTGCCATCTCCTGAAATACCACATGCACAAATTTTTCAAAATAGGAGAAACAGGCATGTGTGATTGTGTTGAAGGAATTGACGCTTACCGGATAGTTCAGACCTGCCGAATGGATGCAAAAGCAAGAGGGGATTTATGTTCTGCTACCACACCTCTGCAGACTAAACTGTATGGGTCCCTGAGAGAGCTGAGGAAGATGACGGTGTTCCTTCACCAACAAGATATTCAAATATGGAGATATATGAAGGGGAATGAAGAACACGAAGAAAATTCATTTTTAAGCATAGATTATACAACGACGGCTGTATTTTGGGTGAGCTGAACGGCCATTCAGAACTAGAAAGAGAACATCGAGGAATACAAATCATATTCTTATCTCATGATGTTTGCAGTTCACAACATTGATATTCTTCCTATTCAGTTGTAAAGCAATAATAGCCAATCATTGTTTTTGTGTTAGGGTGAACGGCTTTGTGGTATGATACTAGCAAGCCTGCCTACTTCAATGGTTCATCCGTAATTATTACGGAAATTTGATGACAATTGTGGACTTACGAAAATGGAAAAATTATTACAGATTTTGATTTCACAGCAATTTGGTTGCAGTTTTAGAGAAAATTTAAGTTTTAAGGCAAAAGACAAAATTGACAGTTAAAGGTTACCGCTCAATTCCATGCTCATTATTTATAGCTAAATCAATTGCTATTTTGTAATGATGGTCATCTACAACGTTTATTCTATGTATAAATGGCATGTAGCAGTTTTTATTTGGTTTAGTATAGTATTAAAATATGATATTTCTTACAGGTGAATTTTGTGTTTAATGATTTTGAAATTTTCAGTTTGGGAGTTATGCAGTTTGATTCAAAGTTTAGTTTGTTTTAAAGGCTCTTCACTCATTAAGCATTGTTGAAAAGAAATGTTAGCACCCTACAGGCTGCATGTCTCTTTCTTCATGTAAGTGTTGTTGTTGTTGGTCTAGGATCTCTTGTAAAGGGAGATGTGTGGTGAGCAATCAGAATCAAAGAAATGAGCACTGCCCTTTTAGTTGCTCGTCAGTGCTTAACTGTTACCATAAAATATAACAATAACACTGGGTTTAGGGTTTTTTTCCTTTTCTAATATGAAAATTCTGATAATCGTGACAATTAAAATTTGCCTTGACGAAAAGATTTTTTATTTCCTTTTCTTTTCTCCACAGCACATTGGAAGACATTCTTGTTGGAATATCTAGGCTTTTACTTTTCTATTCAAAATGCAATGTACGCCAGGGAATGGGCTGTTGGGAAACTACATAAATGTTAATTACTGTCCAATATGCATTTGTTGACAAGTTGTTTTTGATTATTGTTCTTTTTTTTATACGGGCGTCTTTCAATTTTTTTGCCAAACGCCTGTCCCATTATATTATATATTTCGCTTTCTGATTCTTTGGCATATTTTTATTGCAATGAAGCATGTGATTAAAGAATATAGTTAGAAAAGCATAGAAGCCAAAAATTGAGAAATTTGGTCCATAAATGAATAAACTACAGTTATCTATACATACTCCACACATGTTCATACAGTTATTAATATATTCCACAGTTGGTGACATTTGACTCACTCCTGTAATGGCAATCAATTTCGCCTAGTTTTTCTTCCATAAAATATCATATTCATTTAACTGGCAACAAAAATACAGCAAGACATCCTTCCCCTCAGATGCTGAAAGCCAAACCGGAATGTGCAACCACATATTTTTCATCTACCAGCTTGAACTTACATCAACATGATGAGTATTTACCATGACCCTCACTCCTGTAACTTGCTTTTTCTCATTCAAATTTTGAGAATTTTCAAAATCCTTTTAATAATCCTTTATTCAATAAATTTTAGTGCTTGCTAAGTCAAAATAAATTATTTATTACAATTTTTTGTTGTGTCAAGTAACATATAATCTTCAGATGTTCATTCCTGTAACAGCGATCTGTGTAACCGGAGTGAGTCAACTGTTACAGGAGTGAGTCAACTGTTACAGGAGTGAGTCAACTGTTACAGGAGTGAGTCAACTGTTACAGGAGTGAGTCAACTGTTACAAGAGTGAGTCAACTGTTACAGGAGTGAGTCAACTGTTACAGGAGTGAGTCAACTGTTACAGAAATAAGATGAGATGCAGAATTAAAATGTTTTAAAGTAAATTACGTCTTTAGGTTCTTTCCTTCTTAATTAATGTTTACTTTTAAAAACCCTTCGCAATATAAAGTGAACATTTCATTGGGAAGAGAGATATCTCAACAATAAATTAGAGAGTTGGTTCTGTTTTTGTGCATAAACCACGGATACATATGAAGGCACGGAGGAAGACAAAACCCGGGATGTGATGATTAAACTTTAGATAAGTTCGTATCGAACAAAAAAAACCTCAACAAAGCAGTGGATCACTGACTGATGATGAAATCAAACAAACTGACAGTTAGCAGAGATCGTGTTATTGTTTGTGAATAGCCCTTCTATTTGTCGCAATATGAACTAACATTGTGTTATGTAGCCTAATAGAAAATGAGTGATATAAAAAAAAGAGAACACAGTTGAAGATTCATCTCATAAGATGTGGGAATGAATTGGAAACATTTTGTGACAATACAGAACTGTTGAAATAAGAATTTGAAGTTAGCAGGTTGGTGCATTCCATCAGCGAATTTAAAGAAAAACTATTGAAACACGACGAAAGCCAATCGGATTATGAAGAGGAGAAAGAAAAAGAAATATATTGCGCAGCTGAATACAGACAGACCAAAGTAGACATTCTATTGAAAGCGGAATTTTGTTAAAATAAATTACAGTTTGTTAAGTGGATTCTAATATTTCAATAAACAGCACAAAGTGCAAACAAAAAAAATAACATTGACGCCAAACTTCCCAAGCTTAATTTGCCTACATTTTCTGATGCGTTTGTAGAATGGCAAAGTTTTTGGGACAATTTTATTGCTGTAATAGATTCTAGAACAGACTTGTCCGATACTAACACATTCTCATATCTGAAAGCATCCATCAAAGGTGAAGCCATGGACTGCTTACAAGTACTTGCTCTGAGACAAATTATAAAGAAGCTAAAGAACTCCTAGGTAATAGACCCATTCAGAGATAGTCGTTGTTAGAACTTGATCACAACTTTGGTTCTCAGACATTAGATTTTGTTGTTGAAAAACGTGATAGGGATAATCTCAAAGTCAAAGGTGACTCAGGTCCCAAGGCAGAGATTCAAACCTCAACGGAACCAATTGTTCCTATTTCAGCTCAAACTGGCATGGTCGCCATGTAAGAAGAATGGATATTTTATATTTGAAAGAATGCAAATGATTCACATACTTATTTTCTTGCCATTTTGTTTTGTTTGATTTAATTGACAATGCTCTTAAAATTTGTTAATAATATTTTTTAAACATTTCAATAATATAAGGAGTGAGAGAAGCCTACTGGTTCATACATATAGGAATCAAATTTAAGTTAACTGGTTAAAAATTGAAAATAGCCTTTGTATTTTCTTTAGCTTGAATTCACTCAATTTAAGTTCGTATTATATAATGTTTTCAATTGAGATCACCAGCCTCTTTTTTATATGCACAAATTGACAAGAAATTATATATTTTTATTAAGTTATACTTAGATTTGTATTCACCTCTCCCTCTTCTTTAAGAACAAGGACTGTTCACTAGTAAAGATTATAAAATTGACTTCTTTCCTATGCTTTATTTGCCCCTAATATATGATTGGTGACGGAGAATCTAATACATAGTAATAAGGATTAGATGTTGTTTGATGTTGACAATACCCAGTCCTTTCTATTTTCCCATCACTAATCTGCAGACTTGGTATATTGATGGGTTTGTCTTTATTTATCACTGAGTTAATTTGCTAATTGGGTTTCTCATACGAACATTTCTTACATTTTGATTTCCTTTAAGTATTTGCTTATTGTTATTGATAACACCTCTTGTGCTTTACTTTGATTAGTTGCACCTGAATTTGATGTTGTTATTTTAATTTTAAGCGAGCATTTTGTTTGCTGATTTGTACGATTGTGGATAAAGTTTTGTCCAGGTGGGGAGTATGTAGAAAATCGATAGAGAGAGAGAGAGAGAGAGAGAGAGAGAGAGAGAGAGAGAGAGAGAGAGAGAGAGAAAGAAAGAAAGAAATAGAGTGAAAGAAAGAAAGAAAATACGAGAGGATGAGAGAGAGAGAGAGAGAAAGTAAGAAACAGAAAGAGATAGAGAGAGAGAGAGAGATAGAGAGAGAGAATGAAACAGAGGGTGAGACAGAGAGAGAGAGAGAGAGAGAGAGAGAGAGAGAGAGAGAGAGAGAAAGAGAATGCAAGAAAGAAAGAGATAGAATGAGAGAAAGAAAGAAAGTAAGAGAGGATGAGAGAGAGAGAGAGAAGGAAACAGAAAGATATATATATATATAATATATATATATATATATATATATATATATATTATATATATATATATATTATATATATATATATATATATATATATATATATATATATATATATATATATATATGAGAGAGAGAGAGAGAGAGAGAGAGAGAGAGAGAGAGGGTGAGGGAGAATGAAGGAAAGAAAGAGATAGTGAGAGAAAGAAACAAAGAAACAGTGTGAGAGAGAGAAAGAAAGAAGCAGAAAGAGAAAGGAAGAGAGAGAGAGAGAGAGAGAGAGAGAGAGAGAGAGAGAGAGAGAGAGAGAGAGAGAGAGAGAGAGAGAGAGAGAGAGAGAGAGAGAGAGCGATTTATAAAATCTGCTCAGAAATCCTGATTAGTTGAGGGTCACTGTTACTCCATGTATTCATGGTTATAGATTTATCTAACGCATATTATTTGTTTCTATTTTGGTTGAGGTTGAGTTCTGACAATAAAAATGCCTTATGGCATCATTGGACAAATAAATAAGAACTTTGTCAGCCTTTGTTATTCATAGCGTTCCATAATGATATTAATCTAAGTACCTATCCAAAACACTTCTCGTGGCGTAATAATCACCTCTTTTAACTCTAAAAATAATACAGCAGACTTAAATTCATAATCAACAAATTTTGGCGTTTACAACAGTTACTGAAGTTGAAGCAGAAGTTGACTTTAGGTAAGAGTGTTGACTTGATGTGGATTTCACTGAACAACACATTACACTTTGCGATTATTAGCCATTTTTCTCTGCAATTTATTACCTAGCACTAGCATAACTACAGTCGCACAACCGCGGGAGTTCGGGTTAGTGTGTCGATTAAGCGGAGAGTCTAAAAAAAGTATCTAAGCACCAGATTTCATGAGCTAATTTATGTAGGTATTTGGGACCGTCATGTTATGGTCTCATTGGAAGTTGTTGTTTTCTTCTGGGTTTTTTGTTGTTGTTGTTTATCTTTTTTTTATTTCTTTTCTTTTCTTCTTTTTTAATTTTCTTTTTCATGTTTTATTGACAACAAAATGTGACATTATTGGTTGTACGAATAGAAATCGTGAAGCATTGATTGCTTTCTATTTTGTACAAGCTGTTTATAAACCCTTGTATCCAATCTCGCTAATCTGACTCACGGTTTTAAAAAAAAAATATTTGAACATTTTGCAAAGAAAATGATGAATTTTGCAGAAGAAAATAAGTAACTTTTGCAAAAATTTTGCAGGTTTCTTAATATGTTGTATCGCACCCAACAAATAACTATATGTAACCCATGTAATAAAATATCCCCACGGAATTACGCAATTTCAAACTTAAAATTATGGGACAAAAATGGCAAATTTTGCCAGAAAATATACTGATTTGGAAATGTGCACAAAGTTGGGAAAATATAATGACAATAAATAATTGCTGTCAATGAAATTGTTAATATAAAGGAAAATCAAAGCTTTCAGGCTTGCAAATTTAGCAAAAATTTTGTCAAAAATTTGCAAAACGTGCAGATTTTGCGGTTGCAATGCAAATCAGAAAAGCGGCCGCAAGCTGTGCAAGAAAAACCAAACAAACCGCGGGGCCAGGATAATGTTGGTGGGTCATCTATCAAGCATTCTTATTGGATAAAGCGGCGTAGTTTGTCCAGCATGTCAAGTCTTCAATGTTTGTTAGGGATCGTGTGTCACACTCTGATGACTCATACTCGCCTATATTATCCAGGCGTTGTCTTTTCTTCTGTAGCTAAGCGTAGTTCAGTAGCTCCTGATATATCAGTTCACCGCTGATGCCTATATTATTGCTCATTGTAACTTAATTACTTTTTTGTGTATTTATAAAAATATTTTTCTCCAATCAAGATGTAGCGATTTAAGCGGAGAAGGTGTGTGAATTCGCGGAATGATTATATAGCAAAATATTTTTTCCATTTTTCGGGAATGTGTAGCGTATAAGCAGAGTGTGCGATTAACCGATGTGCGATTAAGCGGAGTGAACTGTACTTTGGATATCAGTAAATTTTGATTTACGTACATCACAGATTTCACTTTGCCAGCATTACCCATTTTGCTCTGCAATTTATGTACGTAACGTCATTTCTACACATAACTATGTGTCTCCTCCAACTCATCAAACGACTAACAGAACGCCGCCCATCTTCTCATTGGACACAGACAACCCTATTGATACCGATCTTAACATGAATAACACACCTATGCCTCTTCCCAGGACACAAATCTTTTCTACACAAAACCATATGTCTCCTCCAATTCAAATGATTAACGGGACACCGTCCACCTTCTCATTGAACATTCACAACCCTGGTCATTCATTCGTGAAGTCAATGAATAATGACACAACACTGAATTACATACTTTAAAATTCTAAGATTGAACCAGTGACAGACATAGAAGAGAGATTTGCATCTAATATTGCAAAAAGAAAACTCTTTTCTCAAAATAACACTTATATGCATTGGTCATGCGAACATATATTAAATCCTTCATTAAAATCACTCACAGGAAACTGAAAGGAAGTAATCTGTCTTCAAAGAGGCTTTAAAGGAGAACAGAAAATTATGGTTTCTGGTGTCTGCTGAAAGCGCATGTCACACAGAGGGAGCAGAGCGGAGAGAGCGATTCGGATTCTAGAAAGAAAGAAGAGATAACTAGTAGTTGGGAGCAGTGCTATGGACACACTTCAAACAGTAACAGGCAAGTTTGTAAGCAATCCGTTACTCCACGAGAAAACAATGCAACGACTGCAAGATTTGAGTTATGTGATCAGACTTTTTTTAATTTGATAAAAATACGAGCAGCTATATTTTGGAGTAGCTGCAGTCATGCAATCGAGATCTTTGGCAACCCGTAGAGGAGGGAGTTGCAATAGTTTAGTCTCGAGGTAATCAGTGAGTGAACTAGCATTTTGCATGCATCGTCGTCGATAAGATTTCGCACGTGTCCAATGTTTCTGAGCGAATAGTGGATATTTTGACATTATTTCGAGATGTGAGTTTGCATATCCAAAAGTTCATCTAAATAAAAGCATAAATTTCTGACGCTTTCAGATCTTAGAATTTTTATGTTATTTAACATAAATTCCTCCGTCATGAGAGTTTTGCTTTTTTTCCTAAACACAACGAATTCAGTCTTGTCGTCATTGAACTTGAGTTTGTTCGCTGACATCCAAGATCTGATTTTAAAAAAAGTATAATAGAGTAATTTTAACACATTCACAGTTGTTCAAAGACATTGGACAGTAAGTTGGGTGTTGTCGGATAGATGTGATGGTCGACGCCGTGATTCACCAACACATCGCTTAAAGGATCAATGTACACTGAAGAGGTATGGGCACTATCACAGATCCTTGAGGGACAACGTAATTATTTCTATTATTATTATTATTATCATCATCATCATCATCATCATCATCATCATCATCATCATCAGCATTATCATCATCATCATCATCATCATCATCATCATCATCATCGTCATCATCATCATCATCTTCATCATCAACATCATTATCGTTATTATCATTATTATTATAATAATCATTATTATTATTACTATTATCATTATTATTATTATTATTATTATTATTATTATTATTATTATTATTATTATTATTATTATTATTATTATATTATTATCATCATCATTATTATTATTATTATTATTATTATTATTATTATTATTATTATTATCATTATTATTATTATTATTATCATCATCATCATCATATTATTATTATTATTATTATTATTATTATTATTATTATTATTATTATTATTATTATTACTATTATTATTATTATTATTATTATTATTATTATTATTATTATTATTATTATTATTATTTTCAGTATTATCATCATCATTATCATTATTCTTCTTCTTCTTCTTCTTCTTCTTCTTCTTCTTCTTTTCTTATTATTATTATTATTATTATTATATTATTATTATTATTATTTTATTATTATTATTATTATTATTATTATTATTATTATTATTATTATTATTATTATTATTATTATTATTATTATTATTATTATAGTCATCGCTAGATTCTAGCACTCCGAATTCGAGAACGACTCTGCAATAGATAGAATGCCCTTGGCCAAGGAGTTCACAACATTACCATCCGGAAGTATAACGGACCAACACACAAACTCTGTGTAACCATGAACTTTTATAGTCTTGTTAATACAGTTTAGTGAGAACAACTCACAAACGCGAATGGCAAAAACAATAACAAAGGCCTGAGTGACGTCATCTGCATACTATCTATACGACACGCTGTGCTAGAGCAAGGTGACTGAATATATTGGTTACCCCCCTCTGAACATCGAATTTCAGCACGCTATGATTCTAGTACACATTTTGGCTTCTGAGAATGATCTAGAATCCAGCGAGTACTGCAATAATAGGTCGTTTCAAAGGGTATGCACAACAAGGCAGTCAATAAAAACGACAAATTAATTTTGTTGTATGTTTTTGTTAAGTTATATTTTTGTTTTGTTTTGATTTCAGTTAGTTTTTTTGTTTGTTTGTTTGTTTGTTTGTTTGTTTTTCATTATTTTTATAATGACTGGATGAGACATCTATTATACCAATGGGTAATTTGATAGCGATCACACTATCCTAAATACTAGTTTGATAACCATAATATCTCATTGAAATACTCAAGCCTGCAATGGTAATCGACGTTTTACCAAAATGGGAGAGGCGAATGTATTGGGTCGGAGGTGTCTTTTCCATATTTTTTGTCTTTTATTCGTTTTACAGGGAATGTCAAGGTAAGCTGATATCAATTACATTAATGAACGTTACTAATAGGTAACAGTTATATTAAGGATATTATAACAAGAAAAACCTATGCAAATCGGGGTGTCGCAAGAGAAGTGGCAAATAGGAATAGACAAATAGGAGTTAGACAGTTTACCCAAAGACATAAGTTGTCTGGAGCCACTTTTACCCTGATATAGTCGGGTTAAAGCTCCTGACAACTCGACAGATAGTAAAGAATTCTTTAAGTTTAAAAAATAGGTAGTAGAAGTAGTCGTAGATTATTGACACGTTATAATGACCCCACGGTATTTTTGTAAAAACTATTTCAAAATTTTGCAAAGAAAATGAGTAAATGTTGCAAACATTTTGCAGGTTTCTAAATATGTCGTAAAACACCTAACAACTAACTACACGTAACCCATGTAATAAAATATCCCCGCGGAAATACGCAATTTCAAACTCAAAATGATGCAAATTTTGTCAGAAATGATACTGATTTGGAAATAGGCACAAAGTTGGAAAAACAAAATTACAATAAAAATTGCTATCAATGAAATTGTTATAATAAAGAAAAATCAAACTTTCAGGGTTGCCTGGCTCAAACTTCTCATTCGATTACTTAAAATCATATTATACTCGTACAAATAAAAACTCCATTCAACATCAACGGAGCGGATGGTTGAAAACATATAACGGCGTGCACAAGCTGTAAGGGAAGGCACAGTTTCCTGGCAAGAATCCCAAAAAGCTGCAAGTTGGATTGCTTATGTTGGATTGTTCCTAAAGGCAACTGCTCATAGTTCTTTGGTGAAACGTCGAATTCCATTTTCTGGGACATCCCATGAAGTTTAGTAGCACATGGCAAAATTTTTTTAACGAATCAAAGAATTTCTCACAAATTTGCAAAACGTGCAGATTTTGCGGTTGCAATGCAAATCATAACACTTTCCCTAATTTATCGGCCACATTGCGGCCGCAAGCTGTGCAAAAAACAACAACAACAAACAAACAAAAGAAAACCCAAAAGAATAAAAAACCCGCGGGGACAGGTTATTAAGGGATAGATAGGTTCATAAGGCAAATATTAATCCCCGTTAAAACTGAAATACTTTAATATAAGTCAATATAATTGCCTCACACAATAACAAGTAAACGCATATTTCGCGAAAAGAATAATAATACTTGAATATCTTGCTCCAATTTCACAAGGGCTTAACTTCCTGAATCCATGAAGTTGCTTTCTAGGTTTAGAGAGATACTTGTTAGAGTTGTCGAGTGTTTAAGCATACTGCCTATAAGTGGGATTAATATTTCCTAGTCCACGATTATTTACAAACATCAATCTGGTCTGCTTTAGTCTGGGACAGCTTCGCCTCAATCTCAGGCAGAGACATGCAAAACAACCATGTACGGTTATAGACATCCTCTCTTTAATTTCACTTAAATAACACGCTGTTAGTAATGAATTATATTATTTCTCTATTGTCAGAATACCTTTCTACACCATTTGTTTACGATGGGGTTAGTGAAATCCAAAGGTAAAAGAATAAAACATGTTTCTAGCACTTTCCCTTCTTCGCCATATAATACAATATTTCCGAAAATTGCGGCTAAACTTGACCATTATAATTATATAAATCCATACCTAAATTGACATAAACCCGTACTTTCAAAGATATAACAAAATATAGTAAAATTGGTGTTGCCGTATATAAGGACGGCATTCTATGACTGGGCCAATGATTGGCCCTTTCCTGCCTCAATCTCAGCCGATGGTTAAGTTTTATCTCTGTTGGCAAGCTGTCTCTGATTGCCATTACAGTTCCTTTATGGATGCATATAATTCTGGTTGGTATTCTTTAAGAGAAGTCTTGCTTTCCTTATCATTGTGACTTGTTTTGGTATCTGTCAATTATTTTATTTTTGCAGCATTAATGTTGTGTCCCACTTAATTAAATCCGCAGATAAAATCGATCAGTTGAGGTTACAGCCTGGCTTAAAATTCCTTGGTGGGATTAAGGTATGGTTTGATAATCATTATGCATAGATAAACAATACATTGCGGATACAACGAAATTGGTTCGAACGAAGTCATGAAAAAAACCCTTTTAAAATACTAAAATAAACTATTAATCGCATTCAACCAAGACTAGGATTCATAGAAATATTACCGTAAGACCAGGCGATTGCCTTCTATCCAGGTTACTGTCACAGTAAAGATTGTTCACAATTATCTTATTAAATTTTATTTTATTAAGAACTGAATTCATCTCACTCCAGTTATATTTCGGTAGGCTTAGATAAACTTTACCTTCTAATATTAGATCGTCTTTCCTTTTATAGCCTTCCCTCGAATTAATTTCTAATTAGTGAATACTTTTCGTTCTACATTCTGTCACGTAGCCACTTATTATAAAAGCTGATAGGTCTAACACTCTACACTCACTTTCTCTCCACAATCTATGCCGGACGGCCAGTCGCTCTATTCCTATATATATACTGGAAGATTTTTATCTTTTGGGACTTTGTAGATATTATATCTACACCATTAAGACGCCGGAGCTTTTAACTTTGATTGTATAATCTTCAAGGATCAAACCCAAGCCCGCTGTACTACACTATAACCTCTTTCCAATTGCCTGGAAGCGGAATTTTACGAGTCCAATCCTGTTATCAGAGGAATAGATCATCCAAGCCCATCAACTGCCTGGAAACGTAAACTTATGAACCTGACATATTATCATAAGTTACGTAAAATATTCATATCTCTATTTGTAACTGCCACGATCACTGTTTATCTCTTTTAATTAAATTTCATCATTATTTTTATTTCATTGTAAACAAATCGTTAATTGTTTTTCATTTATAGTAACTAGTAAATTCTGGGGCCTCATTCTACATAGATCTTTATGCATAAATCGAGTAGCTCTTTACTCACTTGAGACCATGACATTTTGGAGGGGACACATATAAAGAATTGAATTTATTTAGTTACTTATATCTATTTCATCTAACCTTAAAGTTTAAATTGTAAAACTCTTAATTGCCCCACTTGATCATATTTTAATTGAACTCCCTATTTACAGGTTTATTTTTTTTTCCTTTTCATTTCTTCATTTAAATGGAATAGCAATTTATCCATTCATTCTTTCATTCAAATTGAATAGCATTTTATTGATTCATTCCTTCATTCATTTATTCATTTATAAATTATTCATTCATTCATTGTTCATTCATTTATTTATTCATTCATTCATTGTTCATTCATTTATTTATTCATTCAATCATTGTTCATTCATTTATTTATTCATTCATTCCTTCATCCATTCATTCGTTTATTCACTCATTTATCCAATCATTCATACATTTATTCCTACCTTCATTCTTTCATTCATACATTATCCATTCATTCATTCATTTATTCACTCAGTTTTTCATTCATTCATTCATTCCTTGTCCACTTTGTTATTATATCACTCATTTCATTTTGTTGTTTGCCTCATTCATGAATTGTTTTCAATATGTTTACATTCCATAACGATTCATTCACCTATCATCCATTCACTCAGTGTTGTGAACACATTTTGGAACTATTGTAAATCTTACGATATTTTATTGTTTTGTATTTCAGACATCACTGTTAAACACTCTTCAATGCCTAATTACAATTGTTGAACAACCATTGAACAAGAGAGAGGTCCCAGCCACGAACTGAGTTGGTAAATATATCCTTCATTATTCTCTTTTACATGAGTTGGGCATCACATAGTAACTATAGACATCGTGATTTGTTTTGCATAGTGATTTGTTTTAAATGCATTTTTGGCATATTACTGTTACCGAAAAACACTTATATATTATGTTCTGAAAAGTGAGTCTTTAAAAACTAAATAATAATAAAAGGAGTCTACTAGCCGTCGTGTTATATTTAGTGATAGATAACTTGGGATTATTTTGGCATCCTATTATTGTTATCACACTCTAGTATATTAGCGTCATTGCGAATAATTGTACACAAACTAACGACGAGTCACACACATTGGTGATACATTTTTCGTAGTAACATAGTTTAGAGTACACGCGATTGACACATTGTTATGGACTCAAGTCATAACTACGCATTGTATTGACACATTGCTTTATAAGATATAACGATAAAAGGCATCAAATTCAACATACATAATAAGTTGAAATAAGAGAGAGAGATTTCTAAAAATAGAACAGTTCATTCCAGTAAGTGTAAATAAATAAAACAGTCAGTAACAGTATCCTGTCAATATAATATATATAAAACATCGTAACTAATTTATTGCAACATGGAAGCATATAAAAGATACTTAAGTCTCGCAAAGGACTTAGAAATACCCCAGGAAAGAATATTTTCATGGTGCGAAGAGAAAGTAAAAGAAGAAAAAGAAAATGAAGAAAGAATTCGTAAAGAAGAAAAAGAACATGAAGAAAGAATTCGTAGAGAAGAAAATGAAGAAAGAATTCGTAAAGAAGAAAAAGAACACGAAGAAAGAATTCGTAGAGAAGAAAAAGAACACGAAGAAAGAATTCGTAGAGAAGAAAAAGAACACGAAGAAAGAATACGTAGAGAAGAACGAGAAGAAAGAGTCCAAGAAAGGGAACTAAAAAGACAAATAGCTTTAGCAGAAGAAGAAACCAAAAGGACCCAAATGATGCTGGAAATTGAAAAAACAAAAACCGGTCATGAAAGAAAACATAATAATAGTGATGAATTTTTCGTGAAACTTCCACGCATGCCAACATACGATGAACGCTCAGACTGTCTAGAATCCTTCTTATACCGATTCGAAGTTCAGGCTAAAGGTTATCGTTGGCCAGAAAGCAAATGGGCCACAGCCTTGATTAACTGCTTATCCGGAGAACCGCTAAAAGTTTTCTATACCTTAACAACTGAAGATGCAGATGACTATGGTAAAATTAAAGACGCTCTACTAAAAAGATTTAGATTAACGGAAGATGGTTACCAGGAAAGGTTTCACACTGCAAAACCGGAAAGTGGAGAAGACTTTAATACATTCGTGAACCGAATTACTCAATTTCTAAATCGGTGGCTTGAGTTGGCAAACGTAAAACAAGACGACTTTGCAGGCCTTTACTATCTCACGCTAAAGAATCGAATCTATCAAGCTTGCAACCCAGATTTAGTCGCATTCTTTAAAGAGAGAAAGCCAGAAAACTTGGACAAATTAAAAATCTACGCAGAAAACTTTAACAGCGCACATCCATTGACACCCCTTAGCAGAACATTGAAGGAACCATACTACGCTGCCGCTGCTCAGAGTCCACCTAAAGTTCAGTACTCAAATAGAACGAGCCGATCAATCACTCGGAACACGCAAGTGAAACAAGATGATCATAGTAACAAACCATGGAACAAACAGTTCAATAGAGACCATAGCCGACCCTATCAAAACAAAACAAGAAATAGCACTGACAATAATACTGAGTATAAGAAAACCAACAAACCTATAATTAAATGTCAATATTGTGGAATGAAAGGCCACACAGCAGACAAATGTTACAAAATCGTGGGATATCCGAAAGAAACTGCAAATGCATCACTCCAAACCAGTGTAAATAATCAGACACGAATAATGTCAGGAGAAAATATAAATGTGTATTGCGTGAAAGGTATGTCACTTTTAACACAAACTCACAAATCAGGATCGCTATTTTTTTGTGAAGGCAAAGCTAATGGAACTGATTGCAAAATATTGAGAGACACAGGATGCAGTACAGTAGGAATAAAAGCATCTTTGATCAATGACGAAGACAAAACTGGAAAAACGGTACAATGCATCACATTCAGTGGCACAGTCGAAACCTTTGAAACAGCTAACGTGTACATAGAAACCCCATACTATACAGGAATAGTGGAATGCTGTATACTTCCCAACCCCGTCGCTGATGTTATTGTTGGCAATATAAAAGGTCTTAAAGACAACCCAACAGATGTAAAAGAATGGTCATTAACCCAAGAAACAGCTTGTCTAGCAGAAACAAGAAAGATGACTAAGACAACAGAGAAGCCAATGACTATTTCTCTAGAACCACAACAATTTGACAGGAACACGTTCATTGAAGAACAGAAAAAGGACCCGACTTTAACATCATATTTCAATATCGCAAACAAAGGGACGAAATCAAAAGTTGAATACATCATTGAAAAAGATATTCTGTTCAGGTTACATAGGAAAAGAAACAAAATAGCTAAACAACTGGTCACGCCGAGTATTTACAGAAACAAAATCCTTGGAATAGCGCACGATTCAATAACTTCTGGACATCTTGGGAGCTCTTCCACATTGAAGAGAATATCCGAGAATTTCACATGGCCTGGAATTACTAAAGACGTCCGAGAATATGTGAAATCGTGTGACACATGCCAAAGAAGAGTCGCAAAAGGCAGAATACCGAGATTGCCATTAGAGACAACCCCAGTTATTGAAAAAGTTTTTCAAAAAGTTGCAATTGACATTATAGGCCCTTTAACAAAATCAGATAGAAACCATACACACATACTAACACTAGTCGATTACGCAACCAGGTGGCCAGAAGCGATAGCATTGAAATCAACTACATCGGATCACATAGCTGAAGCATTGATGACAATTTTTACCAGAATAGGCATACCAAATGAGATACTGTCGGACAATGGACCCCAATTTACATCACATATGATGCATGAAACCATGAAACTCATGGGAATCCAACACTCATTCACAACTCCCTACCACCCCCAAGCAAATGGTCTTTGTGAAAGATTTAATGGCACTCTAAAGAATATGTTAAGAAAAGTGTCAGCAGAAAAACCAGATGATTGGGACAGATACTTACCAGCAATCCTATTTGCATATAGAGAAATACCCCAAGAATCTACAGGCTACTCCCCATTTGAGTTGATGTATGGACGATCACCTCGCGGCCCGATCAATATAGTAGCCGACATTTGTAAAGGGAATGAGGAGGACAATAACGAAATTATGTTTGCTTACGAATATGTAAGAAACCTGAAAGACAGAATAGAGGACACATGTAAGCTAGCACAGGAATCCGTCACTAAAAAAGCAGAGAAATACAAGGAATACTCTGATCGCAAAAGCAAATCAAGAAAATTTGAGATTGGTGACAAAGTACTAATACTCTTACCCGATGACTCGAGTAAACTTTTAGCTACATGGAAAGGACCATTCAAAATAACAGCAGTAAAATCTAATGTTAATTACGAGATTAAAATTTACAACACAACAAAGACATTCCATGCAAATATGCTAAAAAAGTATTTTGATAGAGACACAGTGTCGCAACCTATGTTTACTAATATCGAAGCTTCAAATACAGGATTAATCATACCGTTGGTCATGGGACACAGACACCCGAGACAGAAAAACAAACAAAAATCGCACAATTGCAACCACCTAAGACAAAAAAAGAAGTACGCAAAGTACTTGGGCTCCTAAATTTTTACAGGAAATACATTTACAACTTCGCGCACATCGCGACACCGCTAACAAATCTGACAAAGAATGGGTCACCGAACCAAATTGTTTGGACAGAAGTGTGTCAGAATAGCTTTAACCAATTAAAGGCATTACTCTGTTCAGAACCAATTCTTAAATTACCCGACATATCAAAAGAATTTGTTGTAAGAACTGACGCGTCTGATAAGGGCATCGCAGGTGTACTATTACAGGAGCATGAGGGAACTCTAATGCCTTGCTTATATGCAAGCAGAAAATTATTGGACAGAGAATCAAGATACTCTGTAATAGAGCGTGAAGGACTAGCCATCGTCTTTGCTTTAAAGACATTCAGCAGATATCTACTGCTAAAAGAGTTTGTGGTCGAAACGGACCATAAACCACTCACGTACATAAGAAATAACAAAATGAATAATAGTAGAGTACTAAGGTGGAGTCTATTTTTGCAAAATTACACTTTCAGTATCTCTCACATACCAGGTTGTGAAAATAT
>NC_088360.1:69014316-69096816 GCF_034508935.2 Berghia stephanieae | reverse complement strand
TAACCATAAATACTCACACTGAATCGAGCAACGAGTAATAACCTATACTAATAGATGAAGAAGAAGTCAAGAACCCTTTTAAGCACTGCAAACCAAAGAAATCACCTTGTCTTGACATGATTTGTGGAAATATTCTTACCAACTGTTTCTTGCTGTTCCCTATACAATCTGCGATCCGTCGATGAACACATTTTTCTACTTCTGTGGAAAACTTTAATTATCGTATCAGTGTATAAAAACACACTCCAACAAAATTGAATTATTACCGTCCTGCCTCGTTAACAATTGTCATGAAATGTTTCGAGAAGATTTTAAAATGTTAACTTCTGCAAAAAGTAAATGATTACGAGATACTTGACAAACACGATTTTGCTTATTATCATGGACGTAGAATATACTTTATTAACTGTTACACGATGATAAAACATCCAGACAAATCACCTGAAAACCATTTATGAATCCCATACGTCAAATTTTCATCTGCTTTCAATTCAATGAACACAACCAACCTCATTAACAAGTTATCATCTATGAACCTTCTACGATATCCCACAAAATGGTTCCACAACCTTCCATTTAAAATACCCCAGTCTCCGCAATTAAGTCCATTTCAACTGGTTGCCCACAAGGATGTGTTAGCTCCCCAATTTTATATGTTTTGTACACAAATGATTGTATATCTAATTATGACAAATGTCTTATTGTTATATATGCAGACGGTTCTGCCATTTTAGGACTTTTGAATAGTCAAGAATCAGAAAATCATATATAAATCAGATTGAACATTTTGTGAAAATTTGTGTTAATAAAACTGCATTGAACTAAATGTATAAGAAAACAAAAGAACAAATTTTGGATTTCAGAAAAAGTCAGGTTCCTCTACATGTCATTGAAATAATATAATCAAAAAGTTGAAATTGTCAAACAATTAAGATAATTAGCAATGATCATTGACGAATCACGTAATTTCAAACCCCATGTAGCACCTGTAAAGCTCTTTGACTTGTGTCCAGAGAATAACACACACACACACACACACACACACACACACACATACACACACATATACATACACCGACACACACATACCTCTCTCTTTCACACACACACACACACACACACAAACACACACACAGAGGGGTAGTTTGGCACAGGGGTATGTTGTTAGCTTCGTACCATATAATTATTATATTATACCAGTCGCCACTTATAACGCATGGGTTATTGAAAGGTAAATAATTCAATCGTTTAAATTTATGCAGTGATTTCTGATTTCTGATAAGATACTTTAAACAAAAAACAAATAGGTATTTAGAAATTTACCATTTGAAGCGAATTATGGTTTGTTAATTTTGATTAGCAAATCTTAACATATAAATGAAAAGTCACAAAACGTATTCCAGCTAATAGCGTTTCTGAGCTCCTTTATTTTGCCTGCATTCTTGGCATCTGCTCCTCTCGATTGGAGAAGAGCATCCCACTTTTCCATAAATGCGTGGATGAGCTTATTCCAGCTTTTGGAGCTAGATGTAAGACAGTCAATTGTGTGCTTCAGATAATCCCACAAATGCTCTATTGGGGATAGATCTGAGGAAAGGGAAGTCCATCACATTGTCTGAGTATGTATTTGTTTGCGCCAAACTTTTTTTTTTATGAAATCAGTTCTGTCATTAAAAATCCGAGACTCATCTGTAAACAGCACATCCCCAAGCTTGTCAATTCCAACACAAATGGATGTTGCACCATTTCAGACAGCATTTCTCTAGATTTCGTTTTAGTACCACGTGCTCAAAGCGCTTTACAAGGTGTTCCTAACCAACAACAATAATTAAACATATAGAACGAGACGTGGCGCCTGTTAGGCATAGTACATTGCGACAAACGACACTATTAACGTCATGCCACAAGAACACATTGCCGGACAATAAAACCCTTCCGTTCATCATACACGAACTAATCTGGATAAATGGATAAATAATTTATTATATTTGCATAGAGGCAAGTAAATAATTGTAATTGAAAGGCATTTAGATAAAGGACATGTTTAATTATTCTCATAATATATTATATTCCTCGTCGATTTACAAATACATTAGAGAGACTGAAATAAGCTATTTAGAAAATGCATGCCTTGCAATGACCACCTTGTCATTCTGAATTGTTCTTTTTTCTCTTATTCTCAATCTTTGTAACTTACAGATACAAAAGTCTCTCAGGCTTCTATATGATATACTGGCAATAGCATATATGCTTGGTATCAGAACAACTTTGTTGTGTCTTGTTGAATGTTTTCTGATGTACTTGGTTATCCTACAAAGAAATACCCGTGCAGTATGGATGATGGGAATTTCTCTCACTTTGACCATCATAAATACATCAACTATTAGGATGCAGGTTGGTTGATGATAGGGGATGTAGGTGATAGTATGTAGCTTGGTAGGTTGGTAATAGGTAAGTCGGTCGTGATTATGTAAGACAATGTTTAATTTTGATAAAAAAAATAAATTATAGAATTATGTTTGGACACAATTTTCTTATTATGTAAGTTAATCAGTTAACTGACATACCCTTTAAAACATCTTAATACAACTATGGCCAGAAATCCTTCAAATACCGATTAGTATAAATGAACCTCATTTTGGCAAAAACTCTCAAACCTGGTGCCTGGGACCTCGCGACATTTTTACAAGAGTATAGATGACATTGAGAATTTTGACAAGCGGTTTCTCCTTTCAATGACGTGATTTTGTCTTTCCATTTAATACAATTTTATAAACAGGTCCATTTATGTATAAAAAATGTTGACCACTATTATTTCATAAAATAAAATTTACGTTTCAATGTATCTCATGTATGGATATCTAAAAATGAGAAAAATCGACCTAGCAAGTTTTGGAAAACCAGCTTTCATATATATATATATATATATATATATATATATATATATATATATATATTATATATATATATATATATATATATATATATATATATATATATATATATATATCTATATTACTCTCTCTCTCTCTCTCTCTCTCTCTATATATATATATATATATATATATATATATATATATATATATATATATATATATATATTTATATTAGTAAAAAGCCCGCAATTTCGCGGGGAAAGAACTATTTTCATTCGATTTTGTACCCACCATCATTTAATGAGGACAGATTGGTAAACAACGTTGTCTGTGTAACTTGGTACATCCTCTGTTGATTTTTCTGTGTGGCCCAACATGAAGTTTAAGCCACTACAGGCCCTGACCCGTGACACAGCAACATACAATTGTCCGTTTTGGGTTTCCCCTTTATCAACAAAACAGGATGAATGAAACACCACAGATGACTTCCTGCTGCTGTCACTAATGATTTATACTTATACCGATATCCCTTATTTGTTATTTTTTGTATTTATTTTCAATTCCAGTGTATTTATTTTCCAATAACAGTCTACACGTTTTTATATTTCACTTTCTAAACTGCATTACACAGTTCCTCCCCGCCTCCCCTCTTTTCACTTAATTAATCGCGCACCTTTTCGAAACATTTAGTATTCTATTTTAATTCGTGCTTCCTTACAAAGGAGCATACTAATTTCCTGCCAACCAATGTTGTGTTTATTCATCGTAACACCGCCATTACCACATTATTTCATTCATCTGTAGTGTTTCATTCATCCTGTTTTGTTGATAAAGGGGAAACCTGAAACGTTCATTTGATCTGTTTCTGTAATTAAATTGAAGCTTACATTCAATTTCACATTATTATTTATTTCTTCGAGCTTCGAGCAGCAACATTTACATTAAGTGAATACATTATTTCGAATGCAACGATTGGCGTAAAAACGGCAAACTGACAACTTTTTACAGTGTCGAAATTGGTTGTTTTTGAGAGCGTTAGTGTTGTCCGTACGTATTTTATGATATCTGTTTGACTCAACGAACTTTCAAACTGACTTTAAATTATAAAAGGAAATCAAGTTATCTGTTTATCTATCTGTAAAAAATACATTTCTAATTTTCAAATCTTTCAGTAGAGTTGTGCGCCGTATAATGTTTTTTATTGACTCAAATAAGCACAATGTTCTCCACAAGGCTATATTTTTTAAAGAAAGGATATATATATATATATATATATATATATATATATATATATATATATATATATATTATGGTAAGCTTCACAGCCCGAATGACGCTTGCTGAACGTCAAAACGTCGATCATCTAAAAATTTATGTTTCAAGTATTGGACTTCGTAAGACAACTCCACGGGTCTTTTTATTTGGACACAGAGAGATTTTTACTTCATTCAATATCATACATATTTCTCTCGCTTATCGTAGAATGGTTTCCTAATATTAAGGGGCCGTTTGGGTCTAATTATTAGGAAAATCCTTCAAAAATTTGATTTTGAGATTTGGGTGGAAAATGATATTTTATTATCTTAGAAATAATATGATTGAAGTCCAAATTCTTAAAGTAGACTATAAAGGCACGAAATACACAGTTGAACATGATACAGGTAGTAAGAAATGTGTGAAAAACGGGAAGCCATTTTGCTATTTTCTCAATATGTCATTTTTCTAAGGGTATGGGAAACTGTGTCAAACGTTTCTCAGAATCTATTCAATGAAATTTTCTGAAAATTTCCACAGTTATGACAGAGAGAATGTATTATGTCACCATAGAGAGATTTTTTGATAAGATTTGTGAATTTCAAATTATAATCCTAAATCTGAATTTTTTACATCAATTTTGTCATAACATTTTGATTCTCAACTTTGTAATGATCTAATAAAAATTCCATAAGCTAAAGCCGTAAAATCTCTCTATGGTACAATGTTGACAAGAGGGAAGAATATGGAGGTCATTCCTTCATTAGTTTTTGTGGAACGTTTACCACAAGATTGTTATATTGTTTTATGTCAGACCCCCAAATTAGATCGCAAAATGGGTATCAACACAGATAATTAAAATTTTTCACCATAAATGTTGTTTTTTAACCTATATTGATGATACAGAATGATTAAAACCGCCCAATATAGGTAATTAAAATTTGTTTAGAAAAGACCCAAACCGCCCCTTAAGAGCGGAAAATGGTTCAGATAAATTTGAAGACGTTGATTGTATTCAAAATAATGAGATGAACCCAATACCTTGTATCGATTCAATGCAAGTACTCTCACCAATATACTGTTAACCGAAAGGTTGACACATAACACAGGTGCAAAAAATGATGGCGTCTGTTTTTATTATTTTTTTTTAAAAAATGGGATTTGACGAAATAAAGTTAACTTTAGATAAAATTACCACGATGTCTAATCAATCACATAAGACACGTAAACCATCTTCATGCCAATTGTAAACCCTATGCAAACATTGGTGACTATTGGTCCAGTGGTTTCGGACCCTCTGTATTACAAAAAATCCAATTTGCCAAACATGTAATTAGATATATACTTGTATAAATATATTTTTTTTCAGTTCAATCTATTGGGATACACGTTTGGCACACCTTTGGAATTCTTCTTTTCTTTGTCAGCTATGCATATTCGTTTGATCAGCGCAGGTGTTGAAATGATAAGGAATAAAAATGTCGCATCTGAGGCCTCTCCATCACAAGAGAACTCATCTAAAACTGATTGCAAAGAAAAAACCCACAGTGCTGTAAAGACTGGTCTTACAAATGGCGGAAATCGTGATATGAAAAGTAAACAAACATCCGACTCAGAAACTATCATGGACTACATGACTTATGTCTTTTATCTGCCAACATTTTTACAAGGTCCGATATTGACTTATGATGACTTTTTACCTCAGCTTACTAGATACTACAATTCACGCAGTAAAAGCTGTAACAATAAGCACATTGCCAATAAATTCATTATGATGATTGTTCAAGCCATATTCATTGAGGTTCAATTCCATTTTCTGTTTGTAACAGCAGTACGGTCAAATTCATTTATAATTGAAGAAATGACAATGCCAGCAGTCATTGGGCTTTGTGTTTGGCAGGGTAATTATTTCCAACTGCTTTATTGCTGTTCCTATGGTATTGGGTGTTTGTTTACAGAGTTAGACGGCCTGACGCCTCCACCACTTCCTGCTTGTATTAGCTGTATCTACTCTTTCTCAGACATGTGGAAATATTTCGACGTTGGATTGTATAATTTCATCAAAAAGTACATCTACATTCCTTGGGGAGGATCAAAAGCTGGACTTTTACGTCAAATAACTGCATGTGCCTTAGCTTATCTTTATATAAGTTTCTGGCATGGTGCATCTATCACGATCGTTATTTGGTGCTTCGGTAATTTAATCGTGATCATCCTCGAAACGACAGCAGGTCATCTTGAACACTCAACGACAGGATCTAAAATGGTATGTCATTATAATTGCAATATTCTTATGATGAGTTGATCGTGAAAGTTGCAAAGTTTAATTGGTTTTCCTTTCTATCAATCTTATGAGATATAGATACACTGATGTATTTGACCAGAAAAATAAGGAAAATATTAAATTCAAACATGGATTTTCAAAAAGCATCATAACTATTATGAATAATATTTTATGCAATCGAAGAAATAACACAAATAAATAATACTTTCTGTTTATATTAATTTTTTGTGTTACAATGCAAATCTATATTTTTACTTTGTTAGAATACATTCTGACCAAGGCTTTTGTCACGATATGTTCTATGATAAAATAAGATGAGATAAAATCATACTTTATTAATCTATAATGATCATTGATATTAAAAACATACAGTCAAATGTAGCTTTTTAATTTTAGCTACTCTACTTTTTACAGAAATCCTTTATTGGAGCCCCTAATGTCCTCAGACTCAAAGGTTTGTTGGCCACTCCTCTATATATAGCATCAGGTCTGCAAGTTATGTACTTCTTTTTCTCTGTGAAGGCTGGAGATGCTATTGCAGACAAAGTACTTTTCAAAGGTAATAATAATGATTGCCCCGTTCTAACCATACAACATTTTTCATTCTGTGGTTAATAGTAGACGCATTGTAGTAAGAAAGTGTGTCAAAATTTGACAATAAAAAGCTTATTTGCTATCCACCAAAGATAAAAGGGTATTATATCAAACTCCCCGAGACATGCAAAACAGTGTACAACGAGTAATAAGTAAAAAAATTCGGAACATTCTAATGAGTTCGAGGAAACCGTGTTCGGGTGTTGATGAAGAAAACTGAATTCATTGTCAACACGATCATAATCAAGACATTTTATGGGGGTTTTTTCAGTTTAAGAAACAAATCCCTGCTTCTTCTCGTTGAAAGAAATTAATTTAATTTGGTCAATTAATCTAAAAATTCAATATAAAGCTTTAGGTTCATCTCGGCATAATACATTCTAGAGATAATTGAACACGTTTTGCAATATTTTTCAACAAAAGGGCAACCATTGAAGAATTTCTTTTGATAGACGTCTAGAAGTAAGGTCCATATCTCAAGATTATGTTTTTTTAATTCTTACTATTATCTATCTAATGGCTAATGGTTTTCTCTCAGATTCCAACTCTTTACAAATTTTATTTATAATATTTTAAAAACGTTGTCAAGTATCTGCCCCTGGAAATTTCTCTGAAAGTAACATATACAAGCCCACTGCATTGTTGTCAGCAAATCCTATCATCATTGCACAAAATATATAGAATGATCAACTCTGTAAGTTTTTGAATCTTGATTGAGGATTAAGATTTCTTCTAATATAAAAACAATATTTTAAAAATTATAAAACAAATACATTCATGTAGAATGTATTTATACAGGCTTTCTAGTGATATGTGGATGAAATTATCGATTTCAAGTAAGGCTACCATTTGGAGGAGGTCTTCCCATTTCAATAAAAATGGCTCGATTCAAAACTTGAACACAAATTCGCCGTCGACAGCAGTACACAGCGGATTGCCTAAAACGTTCTTCATCATTCAGTTCAAGAAAGACCTAAGAAATCTATTCGTAGAAGATCACTTTAGCTTGACATATCCCGTGAGTCACTTCTTCGAGAACAATTGAAACTGACACCATACAAACTACAAACACATCACCGACCAACACACAACGGAAATAGGTGCCATGTGCCAATGACGAAATTGAAGGCCAGCCTAATTTTGTTTTCAAAACATTGGTTCAGTGACGGAGTTCATTCATACATTAATGGCTATACGAACAATAAATACTACGTCTTTTGGAGTTTTCAGAAACCAGACGAAGTGTTTCCAGAAAGGCTTGCATGAACAAAAAATAACCGTTTGGTTATCAAAGGATCCTTATTTTTTATGGATGAGAACAGGAACACGACCACCGTTACTAGCGAGCGTTATACCGTGTTGCTGAAAATGTACACTTCCTACATCAGGACGGAGCAGCATCACATACGGCTAACAACACGTTGGAATGGATTGCACATTTCGTCTCGAAAGTCATAAGTCGTTGGACTATTTATGAATGAGCAAGTCACAGCCCTAATCTGAACCGCGTGACTTTTATCTAAGGCAATATTTAAAGGATCGGTTATTGCATCACCAATTGGATAACTTGGTTAATTGCAAGAAAAGCAACACGAATCCTTGTCAAGCATTGCCAGAACATCATTGACAATTTTGTTAAGAGAATGAAAATGTGCGTCGAGAGAAATGGAAGGCATCTCGAACATGTACTGTAAAGATAGAATTTTTCGTACTACATCCATGAAATGTTGTCAAAACTAATGCAGATAAATTTTCCATCAACTGTTATAATTTTTATTTTTCTAACGTTTGTAATACTGTTGTTATTGCATATTCTTTGAGTTTCATGTCTTTGGGTCACTTTGTACTTGTCATAAAAATCTGAAAAGTTGTGAATGAAAAGTGCGAGAGAAAACAGAGACAAATTAAGAAAAAAAGGGTTCCCAAAAATATCTCACATGTTCATATTATAATAAGCACCTTTCAGACTTTTACGCTAGAGTCTAAATCAACAAATAACCCGCTCCTATAATTTGTTAGTATGATGAATAATCTTTATATTTTGTATTTGTGTTAAATAGTATAATAATGTACATATTTTATGAGATCTATGACTTACTCATCAATGACGATCCTCCAGCGGACACGATTCTGGGCTGTCCTCTCCTTTTCCTTCCACGTTGTCCCATTCTCCTTCAGTTTAGTCTCTGTGTTGCGCCTCCGGCTGTTATTTGGTCTTTCTTCAATTCTTTCCATCTGAGGGTTCCATAGGAGCGCTTGTCGTGTGACGCTGGATTTTGGCTTTCTAAGAGTGTGCACAATTTAGTCATTCCTGCTCGCTGCCACAGGTCTTCAATTGCTTTTATCTCTAGAGATGTTTCAGATCTGCATCAGACATGGGTTTATGATATATGAGTTTTTGATATAACTCAATAATATTGAAAAGTGAAATGGGCTATTCACCGTATAACACCAAATTTAACCAGTGGTGAAGTCTAATAATGATGATCACATATACAACTAGTGTGCCGTCAAATGCTTGAACATATAGAATCCAGCTATAACTGTCGATAGCTCTACACGCCAATGCATAGTTATTATATATAAATAATTACAAAGCAACAATGCACATTATTTGTAGAAGGGTTCATAAGCAATGTGATCAAACATCAGATACAAACAACTAGAAGAGCATTATGTATTCAAGAAGGTCGGGATTATAATACATATTTGATCATTTATTAAAGTTGGAAAGAAGTTCTTAATGTCAATTTTGAATCATTATTAGTATGTATAGAAAGCTTTACTCAATGTCCTAAAATGAAATGATTTTGTGTAATGTTGTCGAGGAACCATTCAAATAGAATTTAAATAAATTTAAATATTTATAACCTCGAATTAGTTGGGACAGTAGAGTAATGGCATGCATGATAAATAATTCAGAATTCATGGACAATCTTAGACCACCACACTGAAGTTTCGGATATCTTAATACGTTCTCATATGTCATGTACATACTCTGTTAATCTGATATTCAAATTTTCCATTTTGAAATTGGCTGTTTCTTGTATTATATTGTGTACCTTACGATATTCCTATGGCCAAATATAGATAGAATCAATGATTTATACAGAGTAACAAGCATAGTATAGTCACTCAAATGATAAAAAAAGTTTCCTTATTACTCAGAGTAAGTAAATAGGAGTAATAGCACATTAAAAATAAGAATAAATATTACATCTCTAAATTTTTATCATCATCATCATCATCATCATCATCATCATCATCATCATCATCATCATCATCATCATCATCATCATCATCATCATCATCATCATCATCATCATCATACATCATCATCATCATCATCATCATCATCATCATCATCATCATCATCATCATCATCATCATCATCATCATATCATCATCATCATCATCATCATCATCATCATCATCATTATCATTATCATCATCATCATCATCATCATCATCATCATCATCATCATCATCTTCATCATTATCATCATCATCATCATCATCGTCATCTTGTGTCGTGCTTGGTAGCGTTGGTCATGGCTCTCCACTCCTCACTTTTTCCGTTGTTCTGATGGTGTTGCTGTTTCTTTCTGTTCCCAGCCGGTCTGTTGGGGAATCCATCATTTTTGCTATATATCATCCAGAGGCTCTCTTTCCTGATAACTTTCCGGTCACACTCAGTTTTTCCAGTCCCTCTCTTTTCAAGACATGACATAGGAATTTTTCTTGTCGTTTACGTATTGTGTCAACTTCATTTCTTTTACACCCAGCCTATCTGGACATCCTCATTTCTCTTTGTATCTGTCCACGGAATACGGAGCATTCTGCTCAGAAACCATATTATTAATTCAATTGCTTCCGCTTTTTAAAATTATCTCTGAGGTCATGGTCCAAGTTTCACAAGCGTATGTCAATATGGTTCTATATAACATTTAAGCAAACTCATCGTTAGAGGTTGGGCTATGTCTTTTTTCTTCTGGTAAACATGCTTTTCATGTTTTGGCTTAGTGTTGTTCCGTTTATTTGGATGTCACACGTTGGGATCTTTCCTTTCCACCAGACGACCATGGTTTCAGTTTTAATTTTGTTTATCAAGAGTTAAGATCTTTCTCATTTTCTGAAATTAAAGTTGTGTCGCCTGCAAATCTTAAGTTGTTTATGAATTGTCCATTTACGCTCACTCCGGGCATGTCTTTTATGTTCCTCATTATCAGCTCTGTGTAAATTGAGAATAGATCCATGACAACGCACAACCTTGTCTGTCCCCTCTTTTATCAGCTGAAATTTGCTAGTATCGCTACCTATTTTCATTGTTGCTGTTTGTTTCCAATAAAGTTTTTGGATTACCCTCAATTCTCTTCCGTGTCCAAACCAAATACTATCTACAAGTAATTATAACAATACACCAACACTAGTTAATGACTTTACACAGCATTTACACATTTCTGGAGTCACATAAAAATTTTGTTTATTTTCTTAGCTTAAAATATGGAAATTAAAATTTACAGATCCCCTAAAAGAAGCTTTATGTTCAGGAAAACTGCAACCAAAACATTTGCATTTTTACCATCCCACAAAATTACAAGGGTTTTAAATTGACTAAAAAAGGACATTTTTTCTATGTGGTCTGGCACCTTATTCCAAAACATTACAGCGTATGTTTATAATATTGTTTTCCGAAATATATTGTTTTGGTTTTTGTATCTCCTAAATTGTTTTTATGCCTTACGTTATATTTTCTGTCTTTGAAAGTTATAAAGTTGTTGAGAATTCGAGGGAACAAATTGTAAAGAATATTAAAAGTAACTGTCGCAATTGTGCGCATTCTTTCGATATCTAATGTGGGGGCTTGGAGTTTTTTAAATAGATCATCATAAGAGCTACTATGGTCGTTGTAAATGCATCGCAGGGCACATTCTTGGATTTTAAAAAATATTATTGTTTACTTAATATATCATGTTATATTCCGTTAAATTTTACCATTTTGTATTCTTAAATTTATTAGGTATGAAAATGATGTGTTGTAATACGATTTTTAACCGAAATCTGTATTGGTCTTTTTTAAATTTAATGGCGGCTGATACCATATATCTCATTTTAATCATTATAAAATAGAATAAATGATTAACAAAAATAGAATATTTATTGATTTTTGTCATAGAACATATCTCCTAAATATCCTTTTAAGAAATCAAAACTACAAACCATAGGTGGTAACGAAATACCCTTTTCCTCAAATTATTCTCAATCAAAGGGAGGTAATCTGGTATTTTGATATTTGAATCGCTCAAATCATAAAATGCTTTGGGGCTGACTTCTTCCAAATAAATTGCTTTAATTTCATCCATTTACTAATAATTTGTATATATGAGAATGTAAGATTTATGTTGCACTAGACTATGTTAATAAAGTCAACTACACCCCGATGACAACATTAGTAAAGATTGATTACTTTGTAAGTTATTTAAGAGAATAGTAATTCATAGGTATCACAACTTATGATCATCCGTCAGATTCATTTTATGTTCCATGTCATCATTCGTCGCCACAAAAAACCGCTTTTTATCTGACCCATATTTTGATAGGAATAAAAAAGTGAAGGGATTGTTACAATATAGATATATTCTGATTGTCTATTGAAACATACAATTTTGTTTGTATTTTTACATCTTACGGCTGTTTTTAATCTCTTTTCTTTACAGCATCTCGGAAGGCACTTTTATTGGAATGGGTAGGCTTTTACCTCGCCATTCAAAATGCCATGTATATCCGGAAAAGATTTGATGGGAAACGTAAAATTTAATGTGTTTTTTTTTTTGTTTCATCTCTTTTATATTTTTGTTAGATTTTCTATTAATCACTTTAAGTGACCCGAGTTATTGAAAATAAGATAGTATGTCTCTAGCCTATATGTACGGGTAATGTAATGTATTTAGCATTTCCCTTACGAAAAATGCGTTATTATGGAAGAAGATGCACATTCACTGATTATAATCGATTAAATCCTTTTCACTTACAGAAATGTGTTCATATTATTATTACTATTATTCGTATATTATGATGATCGTTAATAATTATTACCTGATCATGAAATATATTGAAGTGAATATGGGGCTGGATTGGTCATATCATAAGTGGAAAATATTGTCACGTTTGACTGGCAAAGCTTTTTTAAAGGAAGGACTTGACGTCGTATATTGCGATAAGTCAAAATGATCAGAATCAGAACTGCTAGCTATATTTTGGTTTCTTGCAATCCAGGAAACTACGTTCCTGTACCTCAGAGAACACATCGAGTTAATCTGAATTCGGCATTATACATCAGTAAACCAGCTACTGCAGAAAATTGATGTTGAGTTCTAGAGTATGAATGTTTTTTTTTAATGATTTGTATAATTGAGAAGAATAAATACAACTCCTGTAACTTCTTATGTCTAAATTTATTTTGGAATCCTAAACATTTTCATTCAAAATCAATTTGTAAAAATTCTGGTCCATCCCCAAAACAAATAGATGCGATTCATAATTAAGTCTATTTCATTGTTATGTTACTCGTTTGCAGTTTGCAAGCTATGCTCTAACCCAACAAACGCAATCAAACGTATACTTGTGAACGCGAATATATAATCTTTCCAATAACTTTGGCAAGCAAACAAGCACTATCTACTTGAAAATTTTAGAACTCGTAGTTTTTAGCAGAGATAATTGTAATCGCCGTAGCTAACTTTAAAACTCAAGAATTAACCGTCACAATGATTAAAAGCACCTCAAAATTCATTAAATTATGTAGCTAGTCTAGTCTTTCGCAATTATTGGAATTTTTCGTAATGTTAAGGAGAAATGAAAAAAGCAAAGTCAGTTAAACGCTACCAAGACCTTGCATGACACGATCGTGAAAATGTTTGGAAAATATATCCTCATCTCCCCCCCCCCTCTCTCTCTCTCTCTCTCTCTCTCTCTCTCTCTCTCTCTCTCTCTCTCGCTCAGTGAGGCGAAGAGTAATATAAAAATACATACTACTTTTGAAGGTCAAAATTTCTTTACCTATATTTAGAGCCATTTTTTTTTACAATGTCTCACATTTTGTCTTTTTTATCTCTCTCATCGTATAACATAATCTTCAATAACCGATTAAATATGTCTTTTACTTATCATTTCCCATTTTATAACGTGTTTGCATTTTGAAATCCCATTGCTCACTATGTTAAAAAACAAACAAAAAGTGTTAATCAATCAGAGCCCTTAGACTTCCACATGGGACTGACGGAAATTAATGTTTGCCATTGTCCCCTTTCAGATACCAAAAATGTCTTATCGCAAAGTAAATTCATACAAATATATCCTAGACTTATACAGACATGTCTTTGGCAAACAAACAAACAATAGAAATAACGAAAACAAAAGAAAAAATACACCGTTAATTGTATTTTTGAATCAAACTCGATTTTTAGCGCACGTCCTATGCTTTACCAATCAAAACATAAATGAGTCATCTTGTAAAATGCAATGACATTATTTTCCTGACATTAAAATGTGATTCACTAACTCAATATCTAGTCCTATGACAGATGAATGGTTTAAGAAACCACAATACCTTTCTAAGACAGAAACCATTGATCGCATTTTCATTTTTTCCCGGTTGAAATTCGCTTTCAAAACAAGTAACAAAAGCGATAGCTGAAACAATTAAAATAGATTTACTAGGAATGATTTTTTTTCAAAAGCCTTCGATACCTTACCTCAGAAATGGCTTCTTCAGAAATCTAAACGTTACGGAATGCGCAGCAGGAAACCTGATGAATCATTTACACTAGAAATCACAGGTTATAACTAGTACATAGTTGGGTTTAATATTGCCTGTGTGATCGGACTCAAGAGGTGGTGCAAGATGGAAAAATGCAGTGTCATTTGGAGTGCCGTCGGGATCTATATTGTTGTCATTTTGCTTCCTTTTTTAAAAAATGATTTGGGCAACAATAATATAACCCATGAAGCACGTCTTACATTATTCGCAGACGATAATATCTTCTTATTTTCAGAACGACAGAAGATCATATCGATGCAAATGTCCTGCTGTCAGATTTGGATTCATTCATTCAAACACAAAATTTTGGTTTTATAGACGCATTCTTAGAACCTCATGTAAAGATAAAATTAAAAAACGAGGAGGTATAAAAGAAATTGGAGTACGACCAACTTTGTTAAACACCATCAGAAAAAGACACCAGTTATAATTTCTCGGACATATTTACAGAGAAAAACGGAATTGAAAAGATTGTACTTACGGGTAAAGTTGCTGGGAAGAAAAGAGAGGGAGACAGAGGATAGATTACATTGACAATCTGAACGGATGGATTGGTGGAGGAGGAACAGGAATCGAGCTATTGAGAAGATCTGAGGACAGATATGGTTGAAGAGACATGATCGTCGATGTCTGCAACAGGCCTGGCACTTGATGATGATTATTCAAACAAATAAATAAATTTCCAAATACCATGTGATGTCAATCTCCACCAAGAAAACACAGTGAGCTTTAATTACAGAATGCTGCCAAACACTGAATCACAAGAAAATATAGCATGCCTTGGACTTCACCTAAATAACAACCTGCAGTGGAACTATTATATTTGCCATAATGTGACAAAGGCCTATATAAAATACTAACGGCACAGGCATATATTCAACTTGTCAGACGAATATTGTTCTCTGGTTCACTCCCCACTGGTGTCCGCCGCACACAGTTCTGGGTTCACTGCCCAATGGTGCCCACCTCCCATTGTATCCTGTTCACTCCCCATTGGTGCCCACCTCCCATTTTATCTGGTTCAATCAACACCAGTGCCTTCTTCCCATAGTCTCTGGTTCACTCCCCACTGGTGACCACCTACAATAGTCTCTGGTTCATTCCCCGATGGTGCCCACCTCTCATAGTATCCGGTTCAATCCCCACTGGTGCCCACCTCTGATAGTCTCTTGTTCACTCCCAAATGGAGTGGATTTCGGTAGATTTCGGGGATTTAGGTAAACTTTGGTGGATTTCGATATTCAGCAGGACCGACAGGTAACTCAAAACACAAATACTATTACTACCTTCTCCCACGCCTACCCGAATAGGAATGTTTTCAAAAGATTCCTAAAATTACTGAGCTCTGGGGCGTCTTTGATTTCTTTATCTAATTTGGCCCTGATAGAGACAGGTTGTACAGGAAGACATATTATGGGAGCATTCATCAGTTGCTCATTTTGAGATCGGAGTGATCTGGCAGGTGGATACAATCTAAGAAGCCCACAGAGATCAGACGCCGCTAGATTATTTGGGTATTTGAACACCATATGCCAATTTTGAACTCCTCTCTCTCTCTCTTTCTCTCTCTCTCTCTCTCTCTCTCTCTCTCTCTCTCTCTCTCTCTCTCTCTCTCTCTCTCTCTTTATTTATTTAACAGGAAGCCAATGGAGCGACGAAAAGATAGGCCTGATGTGTTATGTAGGCTTAGAAATGGACTAATCTAGCGGCCCTGATTTGAAATTTCTGCAATCTATCTGTTAAATAATTTGGAGTGCCTACGCTAAGAACATAGCATTGCAGTCATCAAGTCGGCTCACTCAAGTATTGGAGCTAGCATTGCTGAAAAATATGAGAGCATCTCCAATGTCTAAAAATGTTACATTGATTTTTTTGTCATTGATGATTTGTTCCTGATATCATGACTTCTGTTTTGGGGTCATTGAGTTTAAACCTGTTTGATGTCATCCAAGTGTTGACATTTATAGCGTTCTTGGATGGTGGTTAATTCTGTGGTGACGCCAGTGCTGTCTTTTGGGAGAGACTCTGTGTCATCAACATATAATTGCTGCTCGACTTCTTAAGACATTAAATTACTGATAGGGGTCCTTTTAAAGGGTGAGGAGAACGGGGTCAAGGACATACCCCCGAGGAACTCCACATCAAAAGTAAAGCTGATCATGTCACTTATCTTGGTGTAGATAAAGACGTGGATGGGCCTGGTTCGAATCGGACTGATTGAGTGTGTCCCTTTATGTATGAGGAGATCCATTTCAGTTCATTGTCGGATATCCCAAAGTTTTTTTTTAATCAGGGGTAGAAGGAGTTGGTGATCGATGGTGTCGAATACAGCACTGAATATCGAACAAAACCGGTGACACACAATTGCCTTTGTCAAACACACCCATTTGGTAGCGATAGGCTATGGCTTCTTATCTATGACACTCGCCTTCAGACCGGAAGGTCCAGGGTTCTGGTTTCGTTTTGACCGGCGTATATTATAGTGCTTGAAATAGGCGCTTTACTCACATAATCTCACTGTACTCATGTATATAATGAGTTAATATCATTGCAGTTATCGGTAAAATTGCAATCTTGCCTAAAAGGCGTCTTGTCTCGTCCTACATGTTATGTACTGCTGTTGGCAATGGACCCCTTGCAAAGAGCTTTGAGCACATTTTGTGGAGATTGCTCTATATAGATACTCAAGTTTAAACACTACATCATGAACCCACATTTCTCCGCATGTACGTCGATCACAAAATGTTCATTAACTTTTCTTACGCATTGTCAAGCAATCAAGTCGTCATTTATATGAACATTAAAATTCAAAAAGAATAATTTGATTTCAGATGGTTCAATCTAAATGCACAACCTGTTGTTTTTTGTTTACTCAAGATTATTTCGATTGCAGCCCCATGTGTTTTTGGAAAGGCTGAATAATCACTATGAAACACCTGTCACCTTTCCCAGACAATAATGATATGGTAAAGTTCAACGTTTATGTATTTATTCTCAAAATATTTTGGATAAAAAACCGAACTTGGGCTAAAGACCAATATGACCCAAAGATTTTTAGAGAATTGATGTTCTAGATTTACTATTGTCTTTTGGACTTTTAAATGCTCCCTACTTATACTAGGGTCGTTATATGGAAGCAATAAAAAAGAAAGAAAAGATCAAGTTGAGGGCCACTATATCTGTCGATAAATGTCATGACCGACTCAAGAATATACACATTTATAGACACGCACACACAGACACTTTCTCTCTCTTTCTCTCTCTCTCTCTCTCTCTCTCTCTCTCTCTCTCTCTCGTAAACACACACACTCAGGTACACACGCACACACACACACACACACACACACACACACACACATGCAATTACCCACAAACTCATTAAGAGTGATTGGAGGGAAAGAGATAGAGAGATAGAGCTATCACATAATGCTGATAAATAAAAGTCCCTGTTTTTACGACTGGAACTGAAAGATGTTTGAGGTTAGTTCTGTTGCCATTTGGGCATCTTAAGACTGAAAAAATAGGAAGCGAAACACACTCGAAAAGTGTCCAAGGAAAAGCAGGTAGCAGACATAAAGTAAATATCCAGATGACCTAATGAATAGTTTAACCACTGGCAGTCTACCACTACCACTACTACCCCCAACACCACACCTTCATTAACTCTACTACTACAACCACCACCAACACATCATTATCTTTATCCTCACTACTACAACCACCACCATTACATCACCATCTTTATCCTCACTAATACCACCACCACCATCACACCACCATCGTTATCCTCACTACTAGAACCACAACAAACACAATCTCATCTTTATTCTCAATACTACAACCACCACCATAACACCATCATATCTATCTTCACTACTACAACCACCAGCAACACACCATCATATTTATCGTCACTAATACAACCACCACCATCACGACATCATCATCAATCGTACAACTACAACAACCACCGCCACCACATCACTACTACTACTACTACTACTACTACTACTACTACTACTACTACTACTACTACTACTTCTACTACTACTACTACTACTACTACTACTACTACTACTACTACTACTACTACTACTACTACTACTACTACTACTACTACTACTACTACTACTTCTACTACTACTACTACTACTACTACTACTACTACTACTACTACTACTACTACTACTACTACTACTACTACTGCTACTACTGCTACTACTACTACTACTATATGGAACCACGGGTTGGTTTATGATATCAATATAGGATTGAATGATTGCTTTTTTTTTGGTACAATTATTTGAGTTTGAAAAAGTTAGGCTTTTCAGTTTTCCAGCATTTACAGGTCTGTGCTTGCCCACAAAAATTTCCTCTGAGGATGAATAAAGGCAATTTCTCTCACTCATGTCTGTTTTAATTTGAGTCATAATGGACAATAAAAGTGCGTGTATAACTCAAAAGCATGTAGAGTGGTATACATGGCCACAGAATCCATTATTGATCCTCCTTTTTTCGTACAAGTTTCATTAAAACATTTCATGGTCGCCTATCTTTCATCCATCCATTGCAATTCAGGTTTTATGACCACCACTATAGATTGTAGTAAAAACAAACGATATTATAGAGTTGTAAAGAGGTCATTTCATTACATCATGTTTAGTAACACCTGTCATGAACTTAACCCACTCATTGATATCTGCAGTGAACACAATTCACTTTTTGTCCTATCGTCTGGTGAACATTATTCAATCTTCGTGAACGTATCACCGATGGCCTTATCTTTCTCATCTTTGTCCCCTCCTCGGATTGTTTTATCTATCATTCTTTCTCTCACTCCCCCTTTTCTTTTCTCTATCTTCCTTCCTTTATTCCTCTTCCTATCAAAGCTGATTGGTTAAGACTTGTCTTGGAGGCAATCGCTGACTGAATCACAAAACCAAGTTAGAAACCCCTAAGCCTTGAAGTGTAACATGCAGATTGTGACTACTAGAAAAAAAAAACAACAAACACATGCACAAAATATCTACTCAATTATGCCTACGGAATCTACAAATCTATAATAGACTTATTATCCGACTGGGGTAGGTGAAATACATATTATTGATATCATATCAGAATCATTATTAGATTAGATTCGGGTTTATAATTTAGTTTTTGTTCACAAAATGTGCGCTTATCTAACAGCTTTTATAAAGCCAGTTTCAATAACAACAGGACAATTATTACATCTGTCAATCTTAACTGACGTATTTTCCTTCCAAATCGAATCTCTCTCAATCTAAAATTAGCTGCTATCCTAGTAAGTAGTCTCAAACTAAGCTTGAAGTCGAGCCTCTGCAAATGACTAAAATCTGACCAAACTTAGTCCGAAGGTGCCGTGATTTTAGTCTGGGACTTGCATGAAGTCTAATTATTTCAAGTCCTTGAGTCAGCATCAGGTAGATGCTACTGAGGGCAATATATGATCTAAAACATGTTATAAATACACATAATATGACCGGAACAGGTTCCCCTTGGGTGTAAATTTTTCGACCATGTTCTTTTGGCTGAGCCCATAAGACTCGCCGCCTTCACTTCGACAATTTGTTACGGCCCTGGGTAAATTCTTTTCAGTCCCTAAAGACCCCTTAAAGACTCCCCCAAGACGTTCTGGCCACGTTGTATGAGACTTCATCATCCAGCCAACGTTTACCAGTTGCTGCAATGTGTGAGCCATTGTTCTGGGCTGCCCCGTCGACCACTGAGGAGATCGATCTTATGAAGGTTGACCTACTCATGGCCCACCATCACTCATAAGGAACCGAACCACCAAGACCATTATAAACACAGGGGCTATGTTGACAAAACCCTTTTGATTCTTTTTTTTTTTTTTGTTTTTTTTTTTTTTGTTTTTGTTTTTTTTTTGTTTTTTGCTTTGTTTTTTTACACATTTGATTTTTGATATTATTTACACAAAATCCTAAAACATATTTTCTTCTTAGCGTTAGTCATTGAGAGTTCTTGGGTGGGGGGGGGGGGGGGGCAGGAACTGAACAGAGTACTATTGTAGTAATTTAACGAATAGCATTACAACACAAGTAAGGACAACAACAACAAGCGATATTGAAGAAGATACATAAGAATATACAAGGGCTCTCACTCTTCCAGAAAAGGTAACAATGTATGGGACATAACTCTGTTATTATTACATATACAATAACAATTACACAGTGATTTCCCATCCATTGCATCCTTCCATCTACCTCTGAGATCACACTACTTTACTTCAAACAGTGAATTTTCAATCTTCAATAACTAATCCATTATGATTAAGATACTCAAATTAAACTAAAAACAATATTTAATGAAGAAATCATTTTTAGTAACCGATTCTTTGAGGCGGTTCTACAAATCACTGCGAGTCCGATAACTCTGCATGGGATCTGTTTGCTCCACACCCCTTCTCCCACCAATCTGGCCGCTTTTGAACTCTTTGCCAGATTCTTGGCTTGAATCCAATAATATAATCTGCTCTCCATCAATATCTTGCTGAAGGGGCGGGGGGGGGGGGGGGATGAGAGAGAGAGAGAGAGAGAGAGAGAGAGAGAGAGAGAGAGAGAGAGAGAGAGAGATGTGTATTTTGTTCTCAACATTCTTATTTTTATCTGCTCTAGGAGAGTTGTTATCATGAATAGACCGTAATCCTTGTGGTACAACTCTTTTTTCGCTGATACTAACTTGGAGTTCAGTTGCTAACCCTTCAGTATAATGATGCACCGAGGTTCGAACCTGGTCTTGGTGTTACCCAGTATGGCAGTTCTAACTTTGAAAGACTGGTGCTCTCAATCACTACAACAGGTAACCACTGTTTTCCATGCAAGCCAACGTTACGAAGAAAAACATCATCACCTACTGCAATGTCCCTATCTAGAGCATGTTTATCATTTATCACGCTGGGTTTTCTAAGCAAATTGCTTTTTCACAAACACAATCAAGTATATTTGGATGTAATAAGTCAACATGCGCTCTAATATGTCTTCCTAACAATAATTCTGCAAGGGGCAAACCAGTGGCAGACTGTGGTGTGAATCTAAATGAGGTCAAAACTACGTTCTGCCAAACTACCAACCCGTTCACCTCTAATAAATAGATCATCGCCTTTGCGTTGGTCGGGGTGCTTGAGGCCTATCATGGTAAAAATGTGTAATTCTGGTTGACCGTCATCATTTAGGCCGGCCGCCTAGCCAAATGCTGCCGCGTTCGTGTCGTCAGGGTCGCCGGCCCGCATGACAATTCAGCGAGCGTCCCGAATTAGCTTTTTCTGCATACTTTACGTCTCTACTCCTATGAGGGTGATATGTATGATATCATTATGACTTTGCTACATGTAATGGGAACATAATTTTGATGCCATGGTTTCGCTAGTTTGTTTATTTAACGCATACCGGTACTTCTTGAGGCCAAAGTACCTATCAGTTATTAGTTCATGCTTTCTGGGCGTTAGCAATATATATATATATATATATATATATATATATATATATATATATATATATATATACACACATATATATACATATATATATATATATATATATATATATATATATATTTATATATACACGCGTGTGTGTGTGTGTGTGTGCGTGTGTGCTTGTGTGTATAGATATTATATTTATTATTATATATATTATATCCATGTCTGAGGGCGCTCCAGTCCGAAGACAGGCCCAATAAGTTTTACACGGAGAAATCTGATGGCCTGTTTATATTTATATCAAACCAGATTTCTATCCCTTCCTGGTTTGGCTATAGGAAGAGCTGGCCAACCTCACATGCACACCTTTTCATCAAACGGCATCCCTACAACCTGAAGCAGAGAGACGGCCAGTTCGGCTAAGGACTTCAGCTGATATCAGGATAAGTATCACAATAAAAATAATTGTGGTTTTGTTTTTCCTTTGTTAGGAGCCCAATGATGAATAATAAACAAAAACAGGTAAACACGTACTATTTAAAACTGTTTAAAACAGAATAAATCTGACTTACTTTTAAGGACAATTATAAGAGGGACTGGAACTTGTTTATTCATTACTTTTTGTATTGTGGGAGGTTATATCCTTAGACAGCTATACGAGCCAATAATCATTGCTGTTAAATAATTCCATGCAATATGTAACGGCGACATCATAGGGCTTGCAGACCTCAATATAATTTAATTATAACTAATAGGGCGATTCTGTGAGTGTAGGAGCTGACAACCTAGGTAAAGCGCTCGTGTGGAGTTGAGATTATTACATGTTTTCTTAATTTTTTAGATTTAATCTCCACCTTAAACACCACGTACATATTATATATATATAATAATATTTTAAAAATAATTTGATTTCAAATGATTAGTTCTAAATACACAACCTGTTGTAGCTATATTGTTTTTTCAAGATTATTTAGGTTGCAGAACATTCTGATTAATTTCTAGTACAACCTCGTGTGTTTTTGCAAATCCTAATTGATAATTATTATGAAACACATGTCACCGCACCTCTCTCTCTCTCTCTCTCTCTCTCTCTCTCTCTCTCTCTCTCTCTCTCTCTTTCTTTCTTTCTTTCTTTCGTTCTTTCTCGCTTATATATTTTCTTGTAAAGTAACCACACGCAAAAACACACACACACATTCATTAAGAATGGCTGGAGGGAGAGATATGGCATAATGCTGATAAATTTTTAAAATCCCTTTTTTGAGGAGTGGAACTGAAAGATGATTGAGGTTTTTTCTGTTGCAATATGGGTATCTTGGGACTGACAAAAAAGGAAACTAACCATGCTCGAAAAGTGTCTACAGAAATACAGGATGCAGACATAAAGTAAACATCCCATATAACTTAATGAATAGTTTGACCACTGGCAGTTGGTCTACCACTACCACAACAACCCCCAACACCGCATCGTCATTAACACAACTACTACAACCACAGCCACCAAACACCATCATCTTTATCATCACGATTACAACCACCACCATCACACCATCATTATCACTACCATTACAACGCCAATACCAATTCGTCATCACAATCACAACCACCAAAAAAACGTCATCTTTATCCTCACCATCACAACCTCCACAACATCATCATCATCACTACCACTACAACCGCCAACACCATATCGGCATTAACACCACTACTACACCCACCACCAACACACCTTCAGCTATTACAAACATCACTATCACATCATCATCAATATCAAAACGATAACCACCGCCACCACATCATCTCCACAACAACAACAACAACAACTACTACTACTTCTACTACTACTACTACTACTACTACTACTACTACTACTACTACTACTACTACTAATAATAATAATAATAATAATAATAATATTAATAATGATAATAATAATACTACTACTGATACTACTACTACCACTACTACTACTACTACTACTACTACTACTACTACTACTACTACTACTACTACTACTACTACTACTACTACTACTACTACTACTACTACTACTACTACTACTACTACTGCTACTACTGCTGCTGCTGCTGCTGCTGCTACTACTACTACTACTACTACTACTATTACTACTACTACTATTACTACTACTACTACTACTACTACTACTACTACTACTACTATTATTATTATTATTATTATTACTATTATTACTATTACTAACACCACATCACCATCAAGACTATTTCTACTAAAACCCTCACAACCACCACATTTACCGTTACTACTAATACCACAACATCATGATTTTTTTCAAAACCCATTAGCTTTATTTGATTTCGGGTGGCATTGTGTTTACATAGATACGTATAATATTGTTTGCGGTAATTCTTGTTTGGGCCTTGAAATTCCCCCTTGTGGTGTCTGAAATGCATGTGAGCCAAATTTTAAGTGGGCGTCTCTGATGTTCGATGTCTGTCTGTACGATTTTAATTCACGCTTCTCCATGACTCTCCATGACCAAATATGTAAATATTTCTTTGAAATCGGAAGTATTTCCACTATCGTAAAAATAATTTGATATAAAGCGTGTAAATCTGTTTCTGAAGATATTACATTTCATCTTACAAACTAATCAGTTCTCTTTGAACTCGATTATTTTAACTCCTAGATAGCTAACGTCGCAGTATGATATGCCATGTCCCCAGACTGTCCAAAACAAGGCGGCATAGCTTAGTCTCAAAAAAGCTAAATTTACATTTTCAAGAACATTTTCCCTTACATTATATCATATCATATCATATCATATATCATATCATATATCATATCATATCATATCATATCATATCATATCATATCATATTATATCATAAAAATATCATATCATATCATATCATATCATAAAAATGTTTCGGGGGAATGGACAATATGTCTTTTGAATTCCTCATATAACAACTTTGAACGTATAATTATCTTTAGATTAAAACAATACGGATTACTATCATACACCGAATTTTGATTAGTAAAGATAATGATATTGACTATCATAAGTTTTTTATGGGGGGAAGACAACCTCATTCAATGAACTGCATTGTTAATTCAATTGAAAATCTCATTATATGTCAACAATGTCAAGCATTAAATATACAAATATATAGCGGACTCCTTTTTTTCTTTTTTTTTTTTACTTTGAGAGTCCGTCGTACGTGAGTTCAACTGTATTATGGATGTAGACATCTGTTCAAGCCATTGAGATAATTGTGCTGAATATAACGACCGGAGTGATATCACTGATTAATGTTCCATGACTCTTGACGCTGTCATCATCAAACTGACTGAAAGTTCACAATGAAAATCGACGTTTTACCCAGATGGGAGAGGCGAATCTATTGGATAGGAGGTTTTGGCTTCATATTTTACTGTGTATATTCATTTTACAGAGAGTGTCAAGGTGAGATGAACACGAATATTAATAACTTGCTTCCTTAGGTAAGTCATATTGTAATGCGTCCAAAATCATTATAATATTAGAAAACACATCATATCATCTAGTTGATCACCCTACAGAAAAGAAACATTAGGATGCAACATACATTAATAGTCCACTCTGGCAGATGTTGGGTATTTGATGATTTTGAACAATATGAAGCTCTGACATTCAGAGCGTGAATTTCAAAACAAGCTATGCGCAGAATTGTGGCAAGGGGCATTTAATCAGCACACACACACACACACACACACACACTATATATATATATATTTATATATATATATATATATATATATATATATATACAGTTTTTTGCCATAACTCACTGGGATGAGAGCAACAATTAAGAAGGGAATCTAATCTACCAATGTTATGAAAGCCAGGAGATCATTTTAAAAAGTTATTTTCTAATCTTTTCTGTTTGAATTAGACTTGTGAAAATTATAGTAATCTGTACACAATAGTTAAGAGCCATGCAGTTCACTTACATCACTTGACTTTTGAGCCTTTCGCGTCTCTGTTAACGGACTGGGACGCCTCGGTTGCCACCCGGTCGTGCTATAGGTAGATCTAACCGACGTTGTCGATCCGAAACAATTGTCTGCAGTGCCTGAAGATCCTTAATGGTGTTGATACACAGTTGCTGATCTTCCAATATCCTTAAATCTTGGTTAAATGTAAAAGTGTTATTGTTCTTCCCCTAAATGAGTTTCCATACTTTTTGAAATACGCGGTTATTGCAATTTTTTTCTGAATTTTTCAAATCTCGCAACAGAATATGACCAAATAGGGGCCATCTCTATTCCAGAATTTCGAAGGAGAGTGGTCTTTTTTATTATTATTTTTTCAATAAGGATTTACTTGTGATTTTGGTTGGATACGGAATGTTTAGTACTTTTTTCATTTGCTTGCGGTGGAATGCATCTAGCTTATCTTCGTATGCTTTTGTTAAGGCCCATGTGCCGCAGTTGTATGATAGGACTGACTTGACTAGAGTCCGGTATAGTTTGAGTTTAGTAATTGCTTTGACCTTGTCCTCTCTTATCCATACGTTTGAAAGCTTGTTTAGTGCAGCATTTGACAGATCTTTACTCCTCTCTACATCTTCTTTGTCTCCAATTAATGATCCAAACTTTTTGTACTTTTCCCAAAACAGTTATCTCGTTTTTTCTGAGCTAACAAAGAGATCGTGTTTTTGTAACGTTTTTCTAAAGTAAAAGACAATCTATCACCAGATCGGGTGGTTTTCGACGAGAGCATAGTACATTATGAGGCGTTTGAACCCACAAATGGTTAGTTGCAACATTAAACAAAGAAAATATAGACATCAAAATTAAAGGGGATAGATATGTCAGCAGCTTTTGATACCATACACAGAAACAACCTTTTGAAATACTTCAGGAAATAGTGGACGAGGATGAACTAAGAATCATACGATTTCTGCTGAGCAACACCACCATCAGTCCAAAACTACACGGGACCATAACTACAAAAATGATCAAAACCAATGTAAGAACTCCACAAGGAGACAGTTTAAGCCCGGTGTTGTTTGTGATATATTTAGAACATGTACTGCAGGAAGTTAGGAACGTCATGTCTCAACCTGTTTCAACACTCGAAGCCATAATGCCCCCTGAAATAGCCTACGCGGATGATGTAGATAACATAGGAAATAGTCATATCAATGTTGAAACCGTTGGAGAAAACGTAGGAAAAACCTCTTTGTAAACTCAGAAAAACAATGCAATTATGAATATAATTTAGGGTATCATAAAATTCAAGCAATAATCAACAAATTCACCATTTATAAGGGTTTATCACTTTTCTCTGAATTTGAAATAATTTAACACCCATATCACTTAAATTTGCAGTACATGTTCTAAATATATCACAATATATAGTTTTGAATACATTAAATATGAAGTAAATATTTACTCGATTATTTCCCTTGGTTGATGTAGATGTAACTGGGAAACTAAAGGCGTTAAAACAAAATGTGCATGATTAATTGCCAGAGTGATTCTATAGCAGGTCATATTTTTATGGGTCTTGATAACAATACTCATTTCCTTGCTTTGTACCCGAATGTGCCCGATGTTATTCTAATTCCCTCTCCTATAACTGTAACTCCATTTAACGAAATCCACAGAGAAAATTGATCGGTTGGATACGGTTCCTGGGATTCAATTACTTGGAGGGATAAAGGTGAGAAAGAAACTCATTGTTTAATCATGAATATATTTGAACCAATAAATTTTTTCTACTAAAATAAGACTAAAGTCTCTGAGTGGAGTCCATTGCCTGATTAATTAAACTGTAATACATTTGTTCACACACTGTATCTAAACATTTTGTACCTTTTTAAAAGTTTGTACCATATTTTTTATATTATATATCAAGGATGCTGTTGATTGGCCATGGACTCGATTTCTTAATACGCTGCCTTATTCGGTGCCGCTTCTTGCTGGTCATTACTTTCTTGGTCAGTTTCTCTGCTTGCAACATATTGAAATACGGGTAAGGGTTTTTATGCTTCATTTTCATTATCTGTATATTTGTCATCGTTTGTAACACTTTAAAAAATATTTTGCTGATATACTTCTTTCAAAGAATTTAAACTATGTTTTTGGCAGAAAATGATATGATTTGAAGGTAAATACTAAAATCCTGCATTATTTGAAGATTGGATTCAAGATCATTTTACTTTTTTGAACCTGAGATTATGACTGGACATTTTTCATATTCTCCCCAAGTCTTTTTACTTGATTTATCTTTGAAACATGGATCAATTAATATGACATGACCATCAACCTGTCAAAAATCTCATACCTGAAACTTCTTTTTGACATCTTAGGTTTGAAAAATATGTTTAATTTAATTGTATCGATCATTATTTGAGGTCAAAGAACTTTTGGTTTAAATTGTTAAAATGTGTTTTGTCATATTACGCATTGTTCCAAAAGCAGGAAAACACTTCGTTATGAGTCACTCGGTTAATCTAATACTGAGAACTATTGGGACAGAATGGAAGAGAGTACGGAGAGTACTGATTGCCGTCCCGAGCCGTCCTGATGACGTCCGGAGGACATCTAAATCATTCTCAAACCATCCAGAGGCCCTCAGAGCTGTCCGAAGCTTTACAGAAGCACTCAGGGCAGGCCTACCAAAGCTCCTCGTGCATTCACCGTGGATCGTTTGTCATGCGTTTATTTATTCAATTTGCAAATATATAGTAGCATTTTAAAAACTCTAGAACAAAACCTTGATAGATTAGTGAAAGTTTAAAATTTCCTAATACGACCATTGTTTTGGTTTTCAGTCGCCATTTTGTTTTGTGAAGTATTGAAAGCAGTCTATGCTGTTTTTTTTCTAGGAGGGTTAGCTCGAGGTCGGAGTATTTTTGTTTCTATTAGGGTTAGTCATAAGTCTTAGTAAAGGTGCAAGGGTTCTTCTTATTTGGGTTAGTTACAGGTTCTAGGTTTTATTTTTTTCTTAGGGTTAGTTGAGATAATTTTTGAGTTGTTTCCCTTAGCACGAGGAGCTTTCGGAAGGCCGCCAGCCTCCAGACGGTTCCTGGAAAGCTTCGGACAGCCTTGACGGCATCCTGATCTAGCCGACCCAATTACAGATGGGTGTATTAGACAGGCGAGGGGGGGGGGTGTTCAGAAAAAATAATTATCTCAACTTCATCCTGGGTCAATCCTGGTCTCTTTGAGTATGAAACGAGTGCTCACCAATTTAGCCTTTTCTTCTTCCATTAAGGCCAAAGCTTCAGGCTGAAAATTGAATGGCCGATTTTTCAGTAACCGGTATTTTAGAGGGAAGCAGGGAGCGATTTTTTGACATCATCAGTCGAAAGGGCTTGTTTACAATTGATAGGTATAGTAGGGGGAATTAGGCTAAAACCGTGCAAATTCGGGTTGAAAGCATGGAAATTTGCATACAGGTTGCTAAGAAAAATATCTGATATAGAACCACTCTGGCAATCAATCATAATTTATCGGTTTAAGGCCTTAGATTTTACCTATTACAGTTATAATAAACAAGGGAAATAACTGCTTTAAAATATTTTTTTCTTCATATTCATTGTATTAGGAAAATTAGGCTAAAACCGTGCACATTGGAGTTGAAATCCTGAAAATTGGCATATAGGTAACTAAGACCCGTATAAATAACACCTGATATAGAACCACTCTGGCAATTTATCATAGCAGTGCGTTTTTAGCACTTTTATTTTTTCCTATATAACATTACTTATCCGAGGAAATAACCACGATAATACAATGTGCGTTCTGAAACATTAAATACACTGGTAACCATTTACGGTAGCTAACTGATGGTTATTTCGTGTTGTAACTAGTAGATAAAAGAGGGGGAGGGGGAGAGGGAGTAAGTGGGAGAGGCGGAGAGAGAGAGAGAGAGAGAGAGAGAGAGAGAGAACTAGAGAGAGAGAGAGAGAGAGAGAGAGAGAGAGAAGGAGAGAGAGAATTTTACTCATTACTGTATTGACCTAACACCCCCCGCATCTACACAAGTCCGTGCAAGGCAAACCGGACCTTAAACACTTGCATCGGGTGCCGATACATTCTCTCTTACATGAACACTTGATGAGTTTTTGGGACACTTTTTACAATTCTGGAAATAAGCTCCACAGTGGTTCATTTCGATCGTCACATTTGTTGCAGGGTTCTCTTTTATCAAAGATATAATGTTAGCAAAAGCTCGACTTCTTTCAAGAACTGTGACATCATGATTATCATCAGCAGTGACATCTTTTAAAGCTTGTTTTTTAAGTATCGTGCATGACAAATTTTATTCTAGTGTGCCTCCTGAACGACTAAATCTCCTCCGGAAATAAATGACAACATATCAGAATCTTTGATAGATAACGCTATTTCACGAATATTTTCTTCCATGTCTGTTGTCATTACAGAATGGAGTACTCCCGATTCCATGTTATTACAACAACAAAAAAGCACGTTTGTTTATTATAGCCAATCTCTAATTTTGAACGTTGTCTCATTATTCTCGTGGGTTGCGAAATAAATTCATTCGGTGACTCCTACAAGTCAAATGACGAAGTTTGGAACTTTTGTAGGGCACATCTTTTAGATTTCTTTAATTCTAATTGCCTTCTTTTGTTGGCATTAAACTTTACACGACAATACTTATGCCACTTAGCATCATTTTGTTTTAAGCTTTCGATAATCTCATTGCTTTCTGATGATTTAAAAAAAAAATAGATACATCCCACTTGTTTTCATCACAAACCAAAGAATTGAATTGTGTTAAATCTTCAAAAAGTCTTTCATAGCCTTTCCCGTTGTCATACCTCCTCGACTTAGAGGGACATTATAAACGGTCTGTGTTATCTTGTTGACATATCAAAAGCTTGTCCCTCTCTCTCTCTCTCTCTCTCTCTCTCTCTCTCTCTCTCTCTCTCTCTCTCTCTTTCTCTCTCTCTCTCTCTCTCTCTCTCTCTCTCTCTCTCTCTCTGTGTGTGTGTGTGGGGGGTGGGGGGGGGGGGGGGGGGGGGGGGAAAGTGGTATGCCGACTATTTACTGTCATCAAGTTTGACCGAAATAGGTTTTAACTCACGTAAAATGATTATAGTTATAGCAGTATTTTTGGAAAGAAAATAAAACAGGAGGAGGGGAGAAGGGGCACTGTCCTTTGTCAACACCGGTTATCGGCATTTATTGAGCTGTGTTCTGCTAGTCTGTTTTGTCTACCCCTCTGCTTGTCTTCCCGTCTGCCCGTCCGATTTAGAGCAATTAATTATACTTATTAAATCAGATACAGAAAAAAATCTCATATTATAGAATATGCTCGCAATATGTCCTTTAAAACAAGTGAAATTGAATAATATTTACGTTTAAATAATTTTCATGGCTCGTGAATCGAAAGTAAAGGGGAAGGAAAACATCCGCTTCGACGCTTGCCTCGAATGTTTACACAATAAAAATGAAAGAAATTTTTGTCGTCCATATCAAAATTGTCTAATCTTAAAAACCTTGTATCTCAACTAATGCTGATCTCTCTGAGTGGTTCTATATCATAAATTATAGGATTTTTCATATTCTACAACATATGTAATTTTCATGCTTTCTACCCTGATTAGTACAATTCAAGGGGTTTTTTTTTTGGACCTAATTCCCACTACTAGTAGGGAGTTCCGAAGTCGGATGGTGGAGGGGAAGAAAGAGTAAAGATGATGGTTTTTTCTTAAGTGGGGGATTTCAAAATTAAATGCTGAGTTTCTTGTTTTATTGTTGTTCCGTTTCAAATGACTAGTTGGAATTTCGAGTTTTCCGTTTTGTGCTTCGTGGATATGAGGAGTTTGTTGATGGAACGTCTTTCATGTAGCGGTTTCCATTGGAGATCTTTTATGAGCTAGCTGAGTTACGCTCATATTCCGCTCATAGTTTCCACTGACAAATCTGACCGTCCGACATTGTACTTAGTCTAGTTTATTGATTTCTTGTGACGTGTGTGGGTTCCACATTGAGCTACTATATTCCAGTATGGCCCTGGCATATGTTTCATAGCATTTCTTTTTCACAGATTGGTGGCAGTGGTGGATTTGTCTGTTGAGGAAGGCCATGGTTCTATTTGCCTTAGTATCTGTATTGACAATATGCTTCTTCCACTTCATACTTGTCCAGGGTCAGGCCGATGTACTTTGCATTCTCCACATATTTTAGGGCTTCGTTATGGATTTCATAGTTAGAGTCAATTATGTTTTTCTTTTCGTTTGACATCCTGAGGACATGATACTTTTTGGGGTGAAATTATATTTTCCATCTTGCATCCTAGTACTGCTGTAGTATGACATCATCGTCCCCGTTTTTTATTTCTCTGTAATTACTGTTTGAACTATGTTACTCAGAAATTGATTAAATCCAGTTGGTTGCATTGTTAGCAATCCCGTACTGTTTGATTTTAAGAAGCAGACTTCTGTGATGGACTTTGTCGAAAGCTTTTGAGAAGTCCAATAGGAATGCGTCTGTCTGTCGTCGATTTTCCAGTGTTTGCAAAACGTCAAAGGAGGTTGATAGCAGCTGTGGTTTACATGATAGTCGAGCTTGAATTCCATGCTGAGCGTCAGTGAGGATGTTTTCTTCCAGGTAGTCCATAATTGAGCTGTATATAATATGCTCTAAAATTTTGCAACTCACAGATGTCAATAAGATTGGACGATAGTTTTCTTGTAACGTTTTGTCTCCTTTCTTGAATATTGGGACGATGTCAGCCTGCTTCCAATCATTTAGCACAACTCCTTGGTCTAATGAGGATTGGAATATAAGGGAGAGTACCGGGGCAATCTCATTCGCAGTGTTTGAGAAGTCGTGCTGGAATTCCATCTGGTCCAGTTGCGGTTTGTGTATTTAAGCCTTTGAGTAATTTTGTTATGCCTTTTCCGTTCACATGAACGCCAGCCATTTTCTGATTCATAATATCACTTTGTTGTTTAATGTGATTAGGTAGATCGTCGTGTGAATTCGGAGAAAAGACGGAGCAAAATTGTTCATTGAGGATAGTTACCTTTTTTAAAGAGTGTTGATGATAAGTTCCGTGCTTGTCTTTCAATTCGTCAAGTGTTGTTTCCGCCCTTCGATCTCGCCTTAATCTATCTGTCATGGTCTAAATGAGTGCTTAAGTGCTAACTCGACTACATGCATAAAATAAAGATGTGAAGAATATGGCCCCCAGAATTTACTAGTTACTGTTTAAAATAAAGAACAAATGACGAATGGATTTAAGATGATGGAAATATAGAAAGATGAAATTTAATTAGATGAATGGTCTCATAAATAAATAAAGATCACAGAGTTACAAATGACAAGATGACAATATTACATAACTTCTGGATCTTGAGGATAAAGGTGTATAGGCTGGTGGGTCCAGGCAGAGGATATTATTGACGTCATCCGGGTAATACACTCCTGACAGTGGCTGGCAAAGGTAACCGGTGAAGTTCCCGGGGTCTTGATAATAGAATCAAATACTGGATTTTGACCAGGTTCCAAGATCAAAATCTTTAAGCTATAAATTATATGAGGAGTGGAGTGGTCTGGCCGTCAGGGCATAGGTTGTTGAGAAGTTAGTGAGGAAGATTAAATCGATCAGCTTTTATAATAAGTGGCTACGTGACAGAAGGTAGAACGAAAAGTATTCACTAATTTGAAATGAATTCAAAGAGAAGGCTATTAAAGGAAAGGTGATCTAATATTAGAAGATAAAGTTTTTCTAAGCCTACCGAAATATTAACTGGAGTGAGATGAACTCAGTTCTTACTAAAATAAAACTTTAATAAAATAAATGTGAATCATCGTTATTGTTTTTTGTTGTCTCCATTAATAAGATTTGTCACGTGGTCGATATGTGCTTTCCGGCATTCTTTTTGTACTATTTTTTTTAATTCTTGGAATTTTGAGCGTGATTTATCTGACTTCGTTCTCTCCATCTTTCTGTACCAGTTTTGCTTCTGTCTAATCAAATAAATGTGTCAGTGAATGACATAATCAATTGGAAGGAGAAAACTTTTGATTTGCATTTTTTGCATTTTCTGAAAGAATATGCTCACCAGAGTATTTTTATTTTTATTTGAAGTAAATCGGGTGATTTTTCATGAAGTTATAGTCAGATGTATGGGAAAGGTATCCAGCAACTTTTCTCAAATTTCATACTTTTTCAACTTGACTAACTGTAAATAATATATTGAAGTGAAATTAAGCTTTGGTATTTCCCGAAGATGTACAAAAGGATTGATCTAATCATTTATGACAAGAACTAAATGTAGATAAAAATTGAGCTTCTGACTAAACTTGGCAATCTTTCAGTCCAAAACCTTTTCACCATCCGACTGATTATGTCATTCACTGTAACAAATTTGAATAATCGTTCTTGTGACAGTATCCAAAAAGTTGTTTTTGTTGTCTCCATTAATAAGATTTGTCACGTGGTCGATATGTGCTTTCCGGCATTCTTTTTGTGCTATCTTTTTTAATTCTTGGAATTTTGAGCGTGATTTATCTGACTTCGTTCTCTTCATCTTTCTGTACCAGTTTTGCTTCTGTCTAATCAGACGTTTTAATCTACCGTCAATCCAAGGTTTACTCCAGTTTGGCGATGTAGTTTTTGTCGCAACATTGTTTTTTATGATGTTGATTAATTCTTTCTTTGCTTCAGTCTTCGACCGATTTTTTCAGAAAATGTTGACAAGACATTACAATCATCTCTAATTTTAATCATTTCTGCCTATTTCCATAAATGGATTGCGTTTTTGGTGCCATTTCTTTTGGTACAGTGGTGCGGGTGGTGAAAACAACTGCTGAGTTGGATCGAAGTTATGTTGTTGAAGACCGACATCATTGAAAGTATCGAGGAACAATTCATTGAGACGCTTTGGATACTGGTTGCCGATTTAGTTTCCAGTCCACTCTATATCCAGGAGATTAAAGTCGCCCCCGATCGAAATTTTTTGGTTCTTGAAGTGGCTTTTGAGTTGATGTATGTGGTTATAGATTTTATTATTTTCCTCGTTTGAACTGTCAGGAGGCCTGTACAGAACACCTACGACTGCTATTGGACTGTTGTGTCCGCTTACTTTACAAAACACAGATTCGTGGTCCTTGCCTTCTCCAATAAGGTTACTTTTTATTTTGTGTTTGACCAAGATAACTACACCTCCCCCTTTTGTTTTCCTGTCTATCCTGTAAATTTCATACTGCACTGGTAAATAAAAAGCAGTTCAGTATAAAGCACTGCTTCATACAGCCATGATTCAGTTCCTAATACGATGTCAGGTTTAATCGTTTCTAACATAACTGAAAACTCCTCTTGTTTTCTCATTAAACTTTGGAAATTTATTGTCAATATTTTGAGTTGTTCTTCACTCTTTGACTTTGTTTTAGTTACGGGTTGGTGGCCTCACGACTGTCCAGTTGAGTAGTGTTTGGGCTCAGTGATAAAATGGTCAGTTTGTCAGTGCCATTGACGGGTTGTTGTTGTTGTTGTTGTTGTTGTTGTTGTTGTTTACGCCTCTCCTTTCTCCTCTTTTGGCATGTGATCTCTTGTATATTCGTAATTGCTTTAGGAGAGAGATGGTGTCAGCGGGTGGGTGGGACTTGTTTACACCTTTCAATCTCAAGATAAGGTCACTCATTTTTGCGAACTCGACTCAATAATATAATGGTACATGGTGTCGCTGGGTTATCGCCGTGTCACCGAATGTATAAGTTAAGACAATAATTACTGCTGTGAATACAATTTTTAAAATACGACGATAGGTGTGTACAATTGTCATTAACATTTTAACAGCGATATTATAATATCAATTTCCCGTGATACCAAGATTATAATTAATATTTTTCTTGTATAAAGCACATCACAGAAAATAGCGTAAAATCTCGAAACTCTCCATATGAGAAGTAAAATCCAAATCGAATTAAAATCCACAAAAATTTAAGAATGACTTGAAAGAATCTTAGAGTTTGTGAAAAGCGGCTTGTCAGCGCTGAATTCAGATTACGGGACTCCTAATCGATATATCGGTTGAGTAAAAATTTAGGTATTGGCCAAAAGATTAAATAAATTAAATAGATAAATAGATAAAAAAAATAAAAAAATAAATAGAATATAGTGTTTATGTCAATGGTCAATGTACTATTTATCGTCAGTATCAGTAATCTTTTTGTCAGTATTTCGACACTAATTGACACTATAATAACGATTTAATGTTTTAATGGTTTTTGTATAAGTGGTGGTTTTAGAAACATTATACCAAAAGTTTACCAAAACCAATTTATACTCTCATATCTTTTAAGGTCAAAAGGTCAGATATGAAAATTATCCTCAAAATTTTTTTGAAATCCATATATTTACAAAAATGGCCTAAATAGGATCAACTATATTGTGCTGAAATTCCAAGTATAAGTACGGAAGGAATTTAGAGTTGCAGCATCATTTGGTCAAGTGTTCTTGATTTACGTGAGCGCTTTTGAAATTCTATAATATTTCGACCCTGATTTGCATATATATATTACAGGTTGTTGTTACCACAAGCTATAACTGAGCTCTACTATAATCATAATTTTATCTTGTTTACTTACAGACGCAAAAGTTAATCAGGCTTCTATATGACATGCTGGTAGTAACGTTTATGTTTGGTGTCAAAGCTACCTTGCTGTTTATTGTGGAAACATTTCTGATGTATCTGGTAACTTTAACAAGAAATACCTTTGCTGTATGGATGATAGGAATATTTCTAATTGAGACGCTCAACATAGATCAAATCCTAATTGAGCAGGTTGGTTTTAAGTTGTGGGGGTTGGCCATGTTTTATGTCAGTAATCTTCTTGGCCTCTACAAGGCCCTGATTAAAATGACAATCATTCCCGCCTTTAAAAAAATAACAACAACAAAAAAAGAACTTGAGATTTTATATAGAGCAATATCCACTAAACATGCTCAGGGCGCTTTACAAGGTGTCCATGACCAACAGCAACACATATCATGTAGAACGAGATATGACACCTTTTAGGCAATATTACAAAAAACATTTGCGACAGAGACACTGTTGCTAATGGTCAGGTACTCATTTTACAACTGAGTACGAATGTGAGTTAAGAACTTTTTCCAATGACAAGGCGATGCGCCGAGTGATGCTCGAACCCAGGACTTTCCGATCAGAAATTGAGTGTTATAGCACAAGACCACAAATTTTTACCCATCGTCTCAAAACGGTATTATATCGGAACGAACACGGCCCCTAAACATGAATTTATAAATAAAATAATGAGAATTACGAACTTTTTGTGCTTTGCAATGCAAGAAATTGTATTTAGTCTCACGGAACGAAAAGAAGAATAACCCTAGTTACGTCAGTGTATAAATTGAATGTCAGCATAGTATCGAATAATCCGCCTTCAGATGAGAGGTAACATATCACACAGTACAGGTTTAAAACATGGAAAGCCTGTATTTCAATGCTTTGAATATGGAGCAACCCCTGGTCCGACATTCGTCTTCAATCCATGATGATTATTCAAGATAATAATAATAATAATAATAATAATAAATAAAATAATAATATAATAATAAATAATAATAATAATAAAAATAATAAAATAATAATAATAATAAAATAGATAATAATAATAATAAATAATAAAAAAAGAAGAAGAGAAGAAGAAGAAGAAGAAGAAGAAGAAGAAGAAGAAGGAAGAAGAAGAAGAAGAAGAAGAGAAGAAGAAGAAGAAGAGAAGAAGAAGAAGAAGAAGAAGAAGAAGAAGAAGAAGAAGAAGAAGAAGAAGAAGAAGAAGAAGAAGAAGAAGAAGAAGAAGAAGAAGAAGAAGAAGAGAAGAAGAAGAAGAAGAAGAAGAAGAAGAGAAGAAGAAGAAGAAGAAGAAGAAGAAGAGAAGAAGAAGAAGAAGAAGAGAAGAAGAAGAAGAAGAAGAGAAGAGAAGAAGAAGAAGAAGAAGAAGAAGAATGATATAATAATGAAAATAAAAGTTAATAATAAATAATATTAATAATTTAATAATAATAATAATAATAATAATAATAATAATAATAATAATAATAATAATAATAATGATGATGATGATGATGATGATGATATCGATAATTGTACGGAGAGGAGTAGGTATTTGTCCATTAGTAAAATCTAAAAAATCATTATGAAGTTGTTAAAGCTTTTCTATTCTCCTTTAAGGGTAAGCAATTTCTACACCACTCATTGGTACTTCTCAAGTGACCGACATTATAGAATGATGTCACCAACTGTTCTTGGTTACTGGCATGTCTGTGTATGACTAGTTATATCAACATTTTGGAGTCAATTTATGACATACCAACATGGTCGAAATTTGTTTTTATGACTATTTCTTTTCTTTTCAGCTAAGTCTCGTGGAATACGGCAATACTGAACAAGGATACTTCATCATTTCATTAGCATTTATGCAAATGCGCTTGGTTAGCGCCTCTCTTGATATTATCAAAAACAAAAACTTTGCCTCTAATTCTACTCCATCTAACGAAAGTACGTCTCAAAATGATTCCCCGGAACGCTCTGGTGGAACTGTACTCAAGAATGACACGAAAAGCGACTTGCAAAGTAAAAACCCATTCAACAGTGCATCTGTTCTTGATTATTTGACTTATGTCTTCTATCTGCCAATATTTTTTTACGGCCCCTTTATAACCTTTGAGGACGTGTTACTTCAGCTAACAAAATTCTACCACTCGCACACTAATGGCTGTAACAAGAAGGACATTTTCTTGAAAATCATTAAGATAATTGTTTTTGTATTATTCAAAGAGTTTCAGTACCACTTTATGTTTGTAACTTCAGTAACAGACAATCCGTCGGCGATACAAGAGATGTCAGCATTTGCATTTGTGGGTCTTATTTATTGGAGAGGCCAGTGTTTCTACTTGAAATATTTGTGTTCATTTGGTATTGGACGCTTGTTTTCTGAGTTAGACGGCCTGACACCTCCAGCACGTCCTGCCTGTCTCAGCTATCTCTATTTATCGGACATATGGAAATATTTCGATGTTGGATTCTATAATTTTATCAAGAAATACATCTACATGCCTTGTGGAGGTTCGAGAGCTGGATTTCTATATCAAATGTATGGGAATCTACTAGCTTTTGCTTTTATATGTATCTGGCATGGTACAACTTTAGACGTCTTTATCTGGTGTTCAGGAAATTTGATCACAACATTCCTGGCAATTGTAGCTACTCGTCTTGAATTCTCAGTGCTAGGATCTAAGATGGTAAGTCATTAAAATTACGATGTTCTCAAGATTAGATAATGTGAGTCATTGCTGTCACTGGCAAATTTTCTTTGTGCTTCACTATAAACCCATTGAACTAAACTGATTACCAATCGTCACAAATTATCGGATCACAAGATTCAGTCATTGATATTTTATTAATTACAAGAAATGTTAAAATTATTTTTAAAATTTCATTTTTATTTTTCATCTTATGTATTTGCATTTTATATTTGAAATACCCACACTCTTTAAAAATAAACTTTGTTAAAAATTGGAGGGAAAAAAGCCTAAAGCTTGTTATCCAAGGCCTGTAATAAGCATAAAATCTTATATTTAGAAGGAAGTGATTATTCAGTATCAGATACTGAATAGTGCGTTGCCAATATTCAGTATCCATAAGGAACTCTTTTATTATAGAGAGAGTGAAAAGTGCGACAATCTCAGTTGAATGTAAATAAACTGCTGACCTACTACCAGATTGAACTCGTGCAGTAACTGACAGCCCGATTCAAAGTTGTAGAAATATTTTGATCGTTATTTTTAAATTTCTGCTATTGTGCAATTAACATAGTTCAAAATATCAAAAGATGAGTAGCATTCAAATACATTTTTAAATGTCTAAATAGACATGATTAAATGTCACTAAAAGTTCAGTGACACTATGGCTTGGTGGATAAGCTGTTTGACTCTGAACTTAAGGTTCGAGAGTTCAAATCCCGGCCGGGTTAACTTTTATTTTCCCCAATATTTTTGTTTTAATCATTTTATTTGCTTGTAATATATTTTAATGTTTATATTATACTATTATTATTATTATTATTATTATTATTATTATTATATTATTATTATTATTATTATTATTATTATTATTATTATTATTATTATTATTATTATTATTATTATTATTATTATTATATATTATTATTATTATTTCTACTTACTATTATTATTATTGTTGTTGTTGTAAACGTCATCATCATCATTATTATGATTATGATTTTTAAATCAAGTAGTAGGAGTTATTTAATCAGTTATCGATTTATTACGAATATCTTTTATGTGTTATAATCTCGTTGTTTTTCATTGATGTGCTCTTCTATTGTTCATTACTTTTTAAAATCTTGCTTTTTTCTGTTTGTCACATTTGTTGTTGTTGTTGTTCTTGTTGTTGTTTTTGTTTGTTTGTTTTGTCATCTAAGACAATCCCGATTCATTATAAATATGTGGCCAGACTTTCTGCTATTTTTAATTGAATGATGTACTTCCGTGAATTAATTGCAGTATTATATTAAAATTTACGTGATAATAATAATAATAATAATAATAATAATAATAATAATAATAATAATAATAATAATAATAATAATAATAATAATAATAATAATAATAATAATAATAATAAATAATAATAATAATAATAATAATAATAATAATAATAATAATAATAATAATAATAATAATAATATATAATAATAATAATAATAACATCAATAATAATAAATTAATAATAATAATAATAATAATAATAATTTAAACAGATACTGAATATTAGACTACAATTGACATCTATTTACTGAATACAGGTGGTATTTTTAGGGGTGTTTCTTTTTTTTTACGAAACCTGAAACCTGGCGAAACACGCCGAAGCCTGACAAAGTTAGGGGAAGCAGGCAGCAGTGGGGAGTGAACCTGGGACTCAGGGAAGTGTACACCATTGGGGAGTGAACCTGGGACTGGGTTTCGTAACAAAAAAGCAATTACTTTTTACGAAACCCAACAATATCCAACAAAGTTATGGAAAGAAAGTAGGCAACAGTGGGGGAGTGAACCTGAGACTCAGGGAAGTGTACACTATTGGGGAGTAAACCTAAGTCTATGGTTTTTCGGTGGGTTTTGGCGGGTTTCGTAAAAAAGTAATTGCTTCATTCTCGTCTGGTACCCAACTCCCATAGTCCCAGGTTCATTTCCACTGATATCCTCTTCTCACAGTCCCAGGTTCACTCTCAACCAGTGTGCACTTCCCTGAGTCCCGGTTCATTGCCCAATGGTGCCCACTTCCCATAACTTTTGATAATTTCGGTAGGTTTCGAAATAAAAGTACATTCTGAGCTCACTGTCCACTGGTATCAGCCTCTCGCAGTCCCAGGTTCAATCCTCATCTGTGTACAAATCCCAGATTCACTCCCCACTGCTGCCTGCTTCCCATAACTTTGTCGGGTTTTGGCGGGTTTCGTAAAACAGTAATTCCCCCTCCCCCTTGGTATTGTCTTTTTACAATATCCAGAGTCCCAGGTTCACTCCCCACAAGTGTACTCTTCCCTGAATCTCAGGTTCACCCCCCACTGTTGCCTACTTCAATAACTTTGTCGGATATTGCCAGGTTTCGTCGGGTTTCGTAAAAAAGTAATTGCTTTTATATGAAACTCGCTGAAACCCGCCGAAAACCAGAGTCTCAGGTTCACTCCCCACATGTGTATACTTCCATGAATCTCAGGTTCACCCCTACTATTGCCTACTTCAATAACTTTGTCGGATATTGCCAGGTTTCGTCGGGTTTCATAAAAAAGTAATTGCTTATATATGAAACTCGCTGAAATTCGCCTAAACCCAGAGTCTCAGGTTCACTCCCTACTGGTACTCCCTACTGGTGTACACTTCCCTGGGTCTCAGGTTCAGTCCCCATTATTTGCTTACTTTCAATAACTTTGCCCCAATTTGTTGGCATTTGGCGCATTTCGTAAACAAAAAGTAATTGCTTTTTTAAAATAACAAAACCCGCCGAAACCCAGTCCCAGGTTCACTTCCCACTGGTGTACACTTCTCCAAATCTCAGGTTCACTCCCCACTGTTGCCTACTACCCATAACTTTCTCGGATATTGCAAGGTTACTTCGGGTTTTGTAAAAAAGTAATTGATTTTATATGAAACTAGCTGAAGCTCGCCGAAAACCATAGTCTCAGGTTCACTCCCCACTGGTGTACACTTCACTGAGTCCCAGGTTCACTCCCCACGCGTTGCCTACTTTCCACTTCTTTGCCGCATATTGTCGGGTTCCGTACAAAAGTAATTCCCCCCCCCCAAATTTGTTATTGCTTTTTTATAAAACCCAGAGTCCCAGGTTCACTCCCCACTGGTGTACACTTCCCTGAATCTCAGGTTCACCCCCTCCTCCCCCCCCCCTCAGCCTCTACACACACACACACACACACGCTGCTGCCTACGTCCCATAACTTTGTCGGATATTGCCAGGTGTCGTCCGGCTTTTTATTACGAAACCCGCTGAAACCCAGTCCCAGGTTCACTCCCCACTGTTGTACACTTCTCTGAGTCCGAGATTCACTCCCACAGCTGCCCTCTTCCCATAACTTTGTCGGGTTTCGGAAAAAAAAACACCGTATTATAGTGCAAAACCACTATTCAGTGTCAGATACTGAATAGTGCAAAACCACTATTCAGTATCAGATACTGAATAGTACAAAACCACTATTCAGTATCAGATACTGAACAGTGCTAGCCTATTTAGAAAGCGTATGTTTTGCGTTTGTCCAGTTTTAAAGCCACACAGTAAATGTTTAAACAGTATATTTGTGCGTTTTAAAAAACGCATAGATAGACCTACTTCTTTGTACTTCCCTAATACGTACATTGATCGTTAAGCTTTAAATATAGTTATACTTATGATGGCTTATTATAAGAGACTGAACCCAATGTAAGTGAGGGCAGTGTATATTTTCCTCACAGCTCTCCTAGCCCCATCTGATTTTAAATTGGTTGGATTTTAAAGCGAAATGTTTGACGATGAACTAAGGGAACTGACAAAATTATTAATTTGAAGCTTACTTTATCTCCAGTCATTGAAAACGCTTAAAATGCATGGCAATTACATAGAACGATAGCCAAATACCTTGAACCTACGCTGTGTGAGTTTTCATTAAACTCTAAACAATTTCATGCCTCATGGCCAGACTTGCTGAACATCTGGGAGATCCCTTGCATTCTTTTTTGCTTGAAAAACGTGTGGTACGATATAACTAGATGACACACTCACCTTTTTTAAAGGTTTTTGAAACATTCATTTCTTGCATTAAAACAGATTGGTATGATTATCGTTAAATCTTGTACTACAGGTTTTGCTATTATGAATAACACATAAGCATTATTTACCTTTTATATAATGTATACACATGACTTGTAATCCTTTGGTAACGATGAATAGAAAAGTTTGCGTGACTCTTCTTGAATCAATAAATTTGCATTTACACTTATTTGCCAACCGGTTTCCAAATATGAAAAACAAGCTGCTGTCACAAGTGAAAACATATCGCCATAGCATTTCCCGGTCTACGTCAGCAACTTCTAATGGTGCTCACACTAATATATTATGACAATCGACCCAATCAGCAAATTCTTTACCGCACTCGTGCAACATCGCACACCCACCAGGAAGCTTTGTCACAACACACCCTACAACTAGATGTTTTGCGGTTTCGGGCTGGTTACCACAACGGATACGTATTGGCCAGGTGTAAAGTCCCCACTGATGAAGCGATTTTGCTGTTAGGCAGGTTCTTCCACCCAGTGCCTCCTCTTGCTGGTGGAGAATCCTGACAACTTCTCCCCCAGTTTAATAATAATAATAATAATAATAATAGATCTTTATTGTCCATAAATATGGCAATTTGTCATTTAGTTACACTTGTTATAATGTTAAACGATAACTAAGATTGAACAGATATTTCACTCCTACTTATTTTCTCTCTCTCTCTCTCTCTCTCTCTCTCTCTCTCTCTCTCTCTCTCTCTCTCTCTCTCTTTCTTTCTTTTTTTCTTTCTTTCACACGTGCGATATACACAACATAAACATATTCATCTCGTTTTCAATTTGTTACGATTGTGGCAATTCGACACCAAAAATTATCATCATTATCAATTGGTCAGTTAATCTTACATTAAATAAATTAATCAGTTAATCAGTCAACGAATCAATCCTTGGTTTTTCTGTACCATATGAAATATTCAAAATTTTTATTGCTGATGGAACGAACGTTGATTTATACTTGTTAGTTCTACATTTAATCTGACAAAACCTTCTCCCAGATGGTAAAAGACTAAATTCATGGTATAAAATATGTTTTTTATTGTTGGTAATTGAGAATGCTTTCCTTTCTATTGCTTTTCCATGAATTTTTCTACTCCATCAAGAGGATGGTTTATTATTTTTGATGCCTCTTTGATAGATTTTGAAATTTTTGATTTATCTTTAAGTCGGCATCCTCCAAACCATATGGTGCAGCCAAACGCAATTACACTTTTAATCAATGAGTCATAAACTCTTAACATAGTTTTCTTCCTTACTTGAAATGTTCTCAATTTCCTTAGGATGTATAATCTTTGGGCAACTTTCTTAGAAATTATATTAATATGTTGAGAGAAATTGAGGGAACTATCAAAGTTTCAAGGAGTTTATGTCCCCGACCCATCCAGGGATTCAATTCGTCCAAACCAACTTCCATCTCGTATATGCATCTCTGTCGGTAGTCAATGGCAACAACCAGGTGTTAACTGGGTTGACACGCAGCTACTCCCCTAGCGAAGGATTCATATTTCACACCTATATGCGAAAAAAGCTCACAATCTACCTTCGTTGCTCACACTCTGCCAACACTGGGTTATGAAAAATTATGTGTGAACATCTGGAAGACACGACCATAACCACCCTTCTCCTCATCGTCGGAAAACAAAGACACATGGAAATAGAACACATGTCGCGATAGCATTGTAAATCAAGCAACGATACATTTTCTTCCACAAAAAGATCTTACAATAACGGACTTGTTTCTATCCTGTTGCGTGGTGTGATATTCATTAATAAGGGGTGAGTGGATTACACTAATTTAGTTTTCTTAAATTTTTTTCTCATCTACAACAGACTGTATCAGCAACTTTTCTGCATACTTTTACCTCTCTTTGCCTATGATGACATAATATGTCTTGGGTGCATGTAGTTGATCATACTTTACAATATCATGGTTTAGTTAGTTTTGTTTATCTAGTGCAGTCTGGTAATTCTTGAGGCCAGAGTAACTATCATTTGTTTACTTCATGCTTTCTGGACGTTAGCATTATAATTATGTTACTTAAAATATTCATGAATCTATACTAATAACGTTCAAGTGTTAAATATTATTTGACTGGCTTCGCCCTTTGTACAATTTGAACATGCTATTATGGCTGACTTTAGACCCTATCGTTACTCCTGTATGAGGGCAAGCAGACAAGCAAAGAAGTTTAACACGGAGAAATCTGACGGCCTGTTTATATTTGTGGGTTTTTGTTTGTTAGTGCCCCATGATGAAATAAACATTTTAAAAACACATGTAAATACGTATCATACTATTTAAACATAATAAATCCTAATATTATATGTGGGACTGGAACTTGCTTATTCATTACTTATTGTATTGTGAAAGTGCTCAGACTACCCACTATTGTTTATTATTTTCATGTATTATATAATAATACATACGATTTGCAGATCTCTATAATTTAATCTTAATTAACAGGGCGATTCCGTGAGTGTAGGAGCTGACAACCTATGTAAAACACTCGAGTGATGTGGAGATTTATTACATAAAAGTTTATAAGATTAAAAAAATTAACCCCCACCTTAAATACCATATAACAGCTGCCATCTCATAAATGAAATCGCTTTATTTTCTTTTTACAGAAATGCATACTGGGCGATTCCAATGTTCTCAGACTACGAGGTTTGGTTGCCACCCCTTTATATATATCTTCTATTATACATAACGCCTTCTTCATATTATCTATTGGAATTGGAAATGCTATGGTAGATAATATGATTTTGAAAGGTGAGATTAACTTTGACCCACCTCCTCAATCTGGTATTCTTTCAACGTGTTCAGAATTAGACTCAAGGCGCATACGTTTTGAAAATGAAAACAAAATCCATCACTCACCATAGTTGTGTATCTGACTTGGTGTTTTTCAAGAGAATGCGCCCACAAAACAGAGGCTGCTTCCATGGAAATTGACAGTGAACTCTTCAGATGCTTGATGCTCTTCTTTCCATGCATCATATATTTGTGGATTTTCCCTCTGCATCCAACCTACTGTCAGTGCACAGATAGTGTAAACTAAGGACATACACGTCAATTACAATCATGAATTGATGATGCTGCCGACACCGATCAGCGATTTATATCCCAACGTTAGTGACGAACCATAAAAAACTGCAAATTTTAAGATGCCATTCTTCTCAGTTATGAAGTTGTAGTGGCGTTTATATTCCTCTTTGACAATTACAGCCCCTGTCCATACATTCACCGAAATGTTTGAAAGAATACGGACCCATTTCTCTTGACCTTGATGGCATTGTACATGCTTAGTTGATGAGGAATGGTTGTGGTCTGCTTGTGGAATTTGGGTTGCTGAGCGATGTAAAGTCAGATGATACTGCTATTTACATGCAGACACACCATATTCATTTTAGTGCTAGTCCATGTTGTTTATCATATTGTAGAGTCAGTCTTTGATCATTGCCAAATTGGGGGCATGTCAAGTTTAAATTAAGTTTGTTAATTTCTAAATCAATAATTGTTCTAACATGATCAGACACTTTGTCTTCCTCATTATTTCCATACATAATTATTTTCCTTTAATTTCTTGACAGTAGAACTATGGGTGAAGGTAAGAGCGGTTGTTGAATCACCAGTATACCAACTATGGAATCTGTTGATGTTGACGCAATTTATTCAAGTGATGATGCTGACATAGAACTAAGTGGTGAGGGTGCTGAGATTATCGGCAGTGGTGATGGTGCAGACGTAGATGGCAGCGGTGTTGGTCCTGACGTAGATGGAAGTGGTGATGGTGCTGACGTAGATAGCAGCGGTGATGGTGCTGACGTAGATGGCAGTGGTAATGGTGCTGACGTAGATGGCTGGGGTGATGGTGTTGACGTAGATGGCAGGAGTGATGGTGCTGACGTAATGGCAGAGTGATGGGCTGACGTAGAAGGCAGTGGTAATGGTGCTGACGTAGAAAGGCGGTGAGGTGTGACGTGATGCAGGAGTGATGGTGCTGACGTAGATGGCAGGAGGATGGGGCTGACGTAGAAGCAGTGTAATGGTGCTGACGTAGATGGCTGGGGTGATGGTGCTGACGTAGATGGCAGTGGTGATGGTGCTGACGTAATGAAGTGTATGGTGTGACGTAGATGGGGTAATGGTGTTGACGTAGATGGAAGTGGTGATGGTGCTGACGTAGATGGAAGTGGTAATGGTGCTGACGTAGATGGCAGGAGTGATGGTGCTGACGTAGATGGAAGTGGTGATGGTGCTGACGTAGATGGCAGTGGTGATGGTGTTGACGTAGAAGGCAGTGGTAATGGTGCTGACGTAGATGGCTGGGGTGATGGTGTTGACGTAGATGGCAGGAGTGATGGTGCTGACGTAGATGGCAGGAGTGATGGTGTTGACGTAGAAGGCAGTGGTAATGGTGCTGACGTAGATGGCTGGGGTGATGGTGCTGACGTAGATGGCAGTGGTGATGGTGCTGACGTAGATGGAAGTGGTGATGGTGCTGACGTAGATGGAAGTGGTGATGGTGCTGACGTAGATGGAAGTGGTAATGGTGCTGACGTAGATGGCAGGAGTGATGGTGCTGACGTAGATGGAAGTGGTGATGGTGCTGACGTAGATGGCAGTGGTGATGGTGCTGACGTAGATGGCAGTGTTGATGGTGCTGACGTAGATGGAAGTGGTGATGGTGCTGACGTAGATGGAAGTGGTAATGGTGCTGACGTAGATGGCAGGAGTGATGGTGCTGACGTAGATGGCAGTGGTAATGGTGCTGACGTAGATGGAAGTGGTGATGGTGCTGACGTAGATGGCAGGAGTGATGGTGCTGACGTAGATGGCAGTGGTAATGGTGCTGACATAGATTTCTGGGGTGATGGTGTTGACGTAGATGGCAGTGAAGATGGTGCTAACGTAAATGACAGTGGGAATTATTGTGCTGACGTGGTTCTGACGCAAATGGAATTGGTAACGGTTCTGACGTAGATGGCAGGGATGATGGTGCTGACGTAAATGACAGTGGTGATTATTGTGCCTACGTAGATGGAAGTGGCAATGGTGCTGTCGCAGGTGGAATTGGTAAAGGTGCTAACGTAGATGGAAGTGGTAATGGTGCTGGCGTAGATGGAAGTGGTGATGGTGCTGACGGAGATGGAAGTGGTGATGGTGCTGACGTAGATGAAGTCGTAATGGTGCTGACATAGATGGAAGTGGTGATGGTGCTGACGTAGATGAAGTCGTAATGGTGCTGACGTAGATGGAAGTGGTAATGGTGCTGACGTAGATGGCAGGAGTGATGGTGCTGACGTAGATGGCAGTGGTAATGGTGCTGACGTAGATGGAAGTGGTGATGGTGCTGACGTAGATGGCAGGAGTGATGGTGCTGACGTAGATGGCAGTGAAGATGGTGCTAACGTAAATGACAGTGGGAATTATTGTGCTGACGTGGTTCTGACGCAAATGGAATTGGTAACGGTTCTGACGTAGATGGCAGGGATGATGGTGCTGACGTAAATGACAGTGGTAATTATTGTGCCTACGTAGATGGAAGTGGCAATGGTGCTGTCGCAGGTGGAATTGGTAAAGGTGCTGACGTAGATGGAAGTGGTAATGGTGCTGGCGTAGATGGAAGTGGTGATGGTGCTGACGGAGATGGAAGTGGTGATGGTGCTGACGTATATGAAGTCGTAATGGTGCTGACATAGATGGGAGTGGTGATGGTGCTGACGTAGATGAAGTCGTAATGGTGCTGACGTAGATGGAAGTGGTAATGGTGCTGACGTAGATGGAAGTGGTGATGGTGTTGACGTAGATGTCAGTGGTGATGGTGCTGACGTAGATGGCAGTGGTGATGGTGCTGACTAGGTGGAGATTGTAATGGTGCTGACGTAGATGGAAGTGGTGATGGTGCTGATGTAGATGGAAATGGTGATGGTGGTGACGTAGATGGTGGTTGTAACGGCGCTGACGTAAATGGAAGTGATGATGGTGCTGACGGAGATGGATGTGGTGATGATGCTGATGTGGTGGAAGTGGTAATGGTGATGATGTAGATGGAAGTGGTGATGGTGCTGACGAAGGTGGAGGTTGTAATGGTGCTGACGTAGATGCAAGTGATGATGGTGATGATGTAGATGGAAGTGGTGATGGTGATGGCATATAAGGAAGTGGTGATGGTATTAACGTAAATGACAGCGGTGATAGTGTTGACGTAGATCGCAGCGGTGATGGTGCTGACGTAAATGCACCCAGTTGCAAGGGCTATGAACATTCATTCTTATTCAACATTTGTTTGTTTAAGCGTGCATCTATAGTCTATAGTAAAATTATTTGATGATGCACACTTCATCTTGCTAACATGTTTGTGCCCTAGGAAATTTTCTCTCGATTTTGCAATAGCACAAGTTTTACATAATTTTGTCAGAAAGAAGTTGTCAATTTCGCATGAGATTACATGAAAAAAAACTGAAAATATTTTACATTCACTCTTTACGTTACTGCGTACCAAAGCACACAAGCCAGAAATGCAGCTTTGTCAAAAATAGAAGCTAGAGCAAATGAAATAGGAAACAAAACATTTTTTCACAATTCTCCTAGCGTCTGTGAGAAAATCCTTTTGACTAGATTGATGACAATGGATGAGACTACCAATGATGAAATCTATCAATACTATACAGAGACGAAACGCCACTCAAAACAATGTAAAACCTATGATGAACACCCCCCCCCCTTACACACACACCCTTAAAGGAAAGTTGAGCTGCTCTGTTTTTAAAGTTATGCGCACTGTTTGTGTTTTGTTGTATGTTTTTTCATTGTTTATTGGTGGGAGGGTGGGATAGGATGAGGGTGGCACATGGACGGCATCATTATATTTAGTAGGGGTAATTAGGCTAAGACCGTGCAAATTCGGGTTGAAAGCATGAAAATTTGCATACAGTTGCTAAGACCCATAGAAAAAACATCTGATATAGAACCACGTTGGCAATCAATCATAACGTATCGGTTTAAGGCCTTAGATTTGACCTATTACAGCTATATTAAACAAGGGAAATAACTGCGTAAAAATATATTTTCTTCATATTCAATGTATTAGGGAAAATTAGGCTAAATCCGTGCATGTTGGGGTTGAAATCTTGAAAATTGGCATGTAGGTAGCTATGATCCTTATAAATAATACCTGCTATAGAACCACTCTGGCAATTAATGTTGTCCAAGTGAGCAAACTGGGGGTTAATAATCTTGCTCAAGGAAAAAATCGAAAGTGCCTGAAGCGAGCCTCGAACTCGGGACTTAACGGGTCACAGTGCAATGCCTTAACCACTCCGCCACTTCGCCAAAAAATATATAGATATAATATTTGGGGGAACTAAGGAAAATATTCGTTTTACTACTGTGCCGTCAGATGATATTTCCTAATGAGAGAATACACTTATCTCCTGGTAACGTTGAGATATCGGTTGTTGTTTAAATTTGTTAGAGGGTAAATTTAAATGTTGCACATTGCTCACTAGAGCTTGAATTACAGTGCTCTTTTGGACATTTCCAAGTACCACTATTTGTGCGAGCTAAAAACAACAAAAACTGGTGATTCGACATATAAGAACGCATAATCATAATTTTGACAAATTATGCCGGTTCAAAAACTAAAAAAAGCAAACTGGAATTGCAATTGTACAAAGCCATACGTAAAAGACTAATATAATAGTTTTGCAATACCGATGCTGGTATCCATCGGTGAACGATAAATTCCAGATCTGGTGACAGACATTCGATTGGCACTTTCTCATCAGTTCTGTGCCTAAAATTATCTAATTAGTGTCTAATTATTTTTGCCCGACAGTATATAAGTGTATATACGTACCTACGAGTGTACCTAAATTTAAATGTTTTATCAAAAAATGTGTCCTGAATTAATCCTTCTTACAGAAACCTTCGTTTTTCTCTCTTATCATTGCAGCATCTTGGGGGACACTCTTGCTGGAGCACTTCGCCATATACATATATCTTCAAAATATGATGTATTTCAATGAATGGGTTTTATGTAAACGTAAAAATCAATAATGCTGTCTTTTATTCACTGAAAATGACATTGATAGTTTAACTTATCTTCAGCGTATGATAATAGAGTGGTGATTGGTGAACAGTGGCCTTTTTCTGCGGTACACTTTTTTAATTCAATTTTCTAGAGTACGTTTATTTCAATAAAAATCTATTAAAATGACTTCCTACAGGTCAAAAATGTCCAATAACAAAACAAAACAAAACAAAACAGAAACAAGCAAACAAATTTAAAAAAACAAGCTCGAGACTCCTCAAGATTGAGATTTTTTGGTACAATTTTGACAATATGGTGTCAACTTATCGATAATTGAAATAAAAGTTATTTATTCAAAATGAAAATAAAAATGTTTTGTCAGTATACGCTAGAGCTGCAGCACAAAATTATTGTATCGTGTTTGGTATTGCTTTTTCTTTTTGTTTTCTTTTTTGTTTCATTATTTTCTATCCGCATTTAAAGGTCAAATAATAGATATATGAAATTAAAGTGTCCAGAGATAAACTGTGAAAACTCCCGACACTCGGAACAACAACAAAACAAGAAACCTCGGCATTTAATTTTGAAATCCTCCACTCAGAACAATTCACATCTTTACTCTTTCTTCCCCTCCACTATCCTGATGTAAAGGATGATCTAAGAGTTTCCATCTTAAAATGAATCTTGTTCACAGATGTGTTAATTTTTTTCAAGTTGAGAGTTGTTCTAAATCTCTGAGAAATATATTAGATACAACTTGAATCTCGGAATCCGTAATTTGTGTGGGTTCAACTTTCCTTACAACACCTTTATCAATAAACTTTGTAACTTCAATTCTGATTTGCTGTTTTTCTCATACAGAAAATGTTTACTCTCTGGATAATGGATGATTGAGGAGGCCCATCTTTCAAACTGACAGCAATTCCTTTTATTTGATTTAAAATTTCTTTATCTTTAGTGATAGTTTCCCACATCTCCATGTTGTCTTTAATCTTCCATGATTAAACATTTTCTGGAGTGTTTTTAATTTTAAATTCTTTTACTTACTTTGGAGTCCGTTACCACTGGCTTAACTTCCGTCCCTGCCATGTTTTCCTCGTTTGATTTTGAGGTGTCCAATTGGTTTGTTTCCAACTTTGGTTTTGGTTCCCAAATCTTTGTCCGTTTTTCTCTCCTTTGGCCTGTTGTCTTGCACCGAATCGGTTGGGCCTTACTGGTCACTTTTCCCAGTTATGATAAGTTTTGGCCCCATCTTCCAATTCTTTATTTTTTTCATCCAAATAACAGTTCCGTAGATTTGTGATTGTCTGGATTGGTAACAAATGGTTTCTTAAACAAAGCTGCGTAGTCTTCTTGTGGACCATTATACAATCTGTCCAGTCTTCGATGGTTAAGATCTGAGTATGAGGCAACGGCAAGGTCCAGAGCATCTTTTGCCTTCATTTGCAGATCATTCAGATTTACATCCTTTTTGTCTTCTTAAAATTTCGAATGCCGTCCCATAGTTCAACAACCCTACACAAAGTCTTAGTAACCAATCCTTGGGTTTTTTTTTTGCAATTTCATATCCCTTGCCTTTTGACCTAAGCTTCTCGACTTCCAAATGGTCTTAGGAACTACCAAATTAGTGCAATTCTTAGGTCTATTTACTTGTGCACACAACTCATTGACTTTGTTATTGTCCATTTTGTTGAAAAGTGATAAATTCACTGCGGTGGGTAATTTTCAATTAATTTGAGAGCCATACACATCCTTACTTCCTAACAGATCATTGAGTGGTCCTAAGTCACAATCTATTTCCTCTTCTTCTTCCTCCTCTGATAATTCCGACATCTCTAAATTGTTAAGCAGGTTGACATTGGCATTACTAGGGCCAGGCCCCGACACCTCATCACCGGTAACGCTACTGATTTCACCTGAATCTGAATCATCAGTTTGTTCTTTCTTTCTCTTTTTCATCACTCTTTTCCATACCTCCTTATCCATTTCTTCTACTTCTTCCGAAGATTCTTCAGCATTTTCATTTTCGTCTGAATATTTTTGAACATCGATACCGTGGATTCAAGAGACGCCATTTACTGGCAGCACACTTCTTCCATCTTCCCTACTTCTACCTTTTTTATCAGAATCTAAATTAATTTTTTTTTGCTTTCCTTTTCTCTACCAGGTCACCTATCTTGGTTAATTTCAACTCCTAGATCTAGTCCTAGTTGTTCAAGGAACCCTCCATTTTCTATCATAAATTCCTATCAGTATCCAGATTCCTCTCCAACCTTGATCGCAACCAACTAGCCCAAATTCTTATAGAATTTTGATCAAAGAGACCGCTCGGAGGCGAAGTTAACTCTCCAACGTCTAGACTAGAAAATAGAAACCGAAAACTTGGTCGCGTTTATTTACCTGATGTCAAGATAATTAAATCTACAAACATAATAAACTATCACAATATTAGTATTAATGTAATCCTTTCGCTTTTAGAATTCAAATCAACACAGCTTTTCCCGCTAAAGTAATGATCTCAATAACCGTTTTTCCCGCGCTAGAGCCTGATCTCATCTCGTATTGCTACGCAATGGAAGAAATAGTATATTATAATTCTCTCTCTCTCTCTCTCTCTCTCTCTCTCTCTCTCTCTCTCTCTCTCTCTCTCTCTCCCTCTCTCTCTTGTTTCTTTTCGAGTTTGTCGTTTCATTATTTCTATTTTTTCTCTTGATTACTTTGTTTCTGAGCAAGAATTATTTTTTTTTAATTTCGATCACATTCTGAATGAGCGGGTTTTCTTTATATATTTTAAAAAGAGCTTTTGTATCGCTCAATATCCACTAAAATGTGCTCAAAGCGCATTACAAGGGGTCCCTGGTCAACAGCAACATTTATCATGTAGGACAGGACATGCCGCCTGTTACGCGATAGTACAATTTTTTGGACAAAGACACTGCTGTTAACGGCCAGGTACTCATTTTACACATGAGTACGGTGAGAGAATGTGAGTAAAGAGCCTTTTCCAAGGACTCAGCTGTGCCCCGAGCGCGAGGCTCGAACCCAGGACCTTCCGACCCGACAGCGAGTGTCATACCACTAGACCACATAGCCGCACAAATAATATTTATTATTTATTAGTTATTTATTTATATTGGAAACAAAGTGCAGCCGTCAGGATTGAAGGAGAGAATTAAGTAAATATATACAAATTAGACGAGGTGTTAGACAAGGATGTGTTTTGTCACCAGACCTTTTCAATGTCTACAGCGAAACAATTATTAGAACTTTAGGAGATAGCCCAGGCATTAAGATCAATGGTGAGAATATCAATAATATAAGATATGCAGATGACACAGCACTAATTTCAGACTCAAAAGAAAATTTACAACAACTCCTCAATAAAATAGTCACAGAGAGTGAACGTATGGGGTTACACTTAAATGTAAAAAAGACAGAATGCATGGTTGTATCAAGGAGAGAAAGAAATCCAATATGCAACTTAATAAGCAATGGAAAAACTATAAAACAAGTTCAGGCATTTAAATATCTTGGATACATAATAACTTCAGATGACAGATGCAACACAGAAATAAAACGAAGAATTGCAATAGCTAAAGATAGTTTTAATAAAATGAGTCTGATTTAAAAAAAAACCACAATATCTCAATGACAACAAAACATAGGGTTTTGAAGGCTTACGTATGGTCAGTATTAATTATATGGCTGCGAAAGCTGGACAATTACAGAAGACATTAGAAAGAAACTGGAGGCAGCAGAAATGTGGTTTCTTAGAAGGATGTTAAGAATCTCATGGACAGAGAAGAAAACTAATGAAGAAGTATTAGAGCAAGCTGAAACTAAAAGGCTATTAATTCGTACAATAAGAGAAAGACAAATGCAATTTTTAGGACACCTAAATCGACATAAATGTATTGAACATCTTGCTCTCACAGGAAAGATAGAAGGTAAAAGGAGTAAAGGTAGACCAAGAAAAACATATTTGAATAGTTTGAACAGCTGGGTGACAAAGAAAGAGAAGAGTAATATAAGTTTTCTGAGGTTATCTGATCAGAGAGATGAATGGCGTATCATGATTACCGATGTCTGGCACAGACTTGGTACTTGAAGAAGAAGTTATTTATTTACTAATAAATTTTTATCTATTTACTTATTCAGTTAGTTTTCACTTTTTGTTGCCGCTGTTTATTTGTTATTTAGCTTGTTGGGTTGGGTTTTTATATTCCCTTGCTTCAGAGAAAGCCTAAGTGAGGATCTAACTTTGCTGCGGGAAATGATTGAATAGAAATATGTAAGGGAAATTTTATCAATCTTCTTCTTCTTCCAGTGTCATCTCATGGGTTGAGGTCGACTTGAAATGACACGCCAATCTTCCCTGTTGACGGCTTGCTGACTGCATTCGGCTGCCGACATTCCTGTCCATGTCCTCACATCATCTATCCAAGTTCTTGCTGGCCTGCCTCTTCCTCTTTTCCCCTCAACTCTACCCTCAAGAATGTCCTTGTTGACAGTTTGATGGCGTCTTAGATGTCCAAAATACCTTAGTTTTCTTGTTTTTATTACTTTTATTAGGGTCGGTCTGATACCAAGGATGTCACAGACTTCTTGATTTGTTTTCTTTTCTTTCCAAATGATTTTTCCAAGGCGACGGAAAGTCCACATTTCAAAGGCCTCAATTCTTTTCTCTATTTGTTTGTTCAAGGTCCATGTTTCTGAGCCGTAGAGAAGTGCTGAGTGGACATAACATTTGAGTATTCTTATTCTCGTTTTCATCTGCGTTTGTTGCGAAGTTAAAATGTTATTCAGTTTGCTGAACCTGGACTTAGCTATAGCAATCCTATTTTTCACTTCCAGCTCATTCTTTCCGTTGTTGGTCATTGTCTGTCCAAGATATTTAAAAGAATCTACTTATTCGATGTTTTGATTATTAATTTGGACTTTTGCAATTTTTTCAGGCTTCTTTGACATGACCATTACCTTCGTCTTTTGAACATTCATCACTAGACCCTTTGCTGTACTGTTCAGGTTAACTTGATTCGCAAGGATCTGTAGATTTGTCTCGTTCGATGCCAACGATACTGTATCATCTGCATATCTCAGATTATTTATCCTTCTACCTCCAATAACAATACCTGGAATGTGCTCAGTTTTACGGAAGATAAACTCTGTGTACAGGTTAAATAGATATGGAGAGAGAATACATCCTTGACGAACTCCTCTTTTAATTGGCGTGAAAGGTGACAGATCGCCCTGAATCCTGATGTTTGCTTTTTGATGCCAATATAGATTTGTGATTAGCCGTATATTTTTGCCATCAATGCCTGCCTTTTCCAGACATGTCATTAATTCTCCATGCTGTACCCTATCAAATGCTTTTGCGTAATCGATAAAGCATGCATAGATTTCTTTTTGATGATCAAGGTATTTTTGTGTGATATTATTTAAACAGAAAAGTGCTTCTCTTGTCCCATTATTTTTTCTAAAGCCAAACTGTTCATCGCCAACTTCATTATCGATGGTAGAACTGATTCTTTCTAGGATGATCTTCAATAATAATTTAGTTACATGGGGCATCAGACTTATTGTGCGGAAATCACTGCAAGTTGTCGCCTTTGGTTTTTTCGGTAGCGTGATGTAAACTGATTTGGCAAGTTCGTCTGGAATATAGCCTGTATTGTAAATACTATTAAAGAGATCTGTTAGTTTCACAATTGAGAATTCTTTCAAAATTTTAGCATTTCTGTTACAATGCCATCTTCACCCTCAGCCTTGCCATCTTTCATATTTTTCAATGCATTTTCTATCTCACATGCGAGTATTGGAGGACCGTCAGTGTTGCTTGGCAAAGGTATTTGGGGCCTGTCATCATCAAATAACTCGCCAATGTATTGACACCATCTTTCCTTTATATCCTCTTTCTCAAATAATATTTTACCATTCTTGTCTTTAATACAGTTATTGTTGTTAGTGGTGCGTTTTTTGCCCGAAATTTGTCTTATTTCCTCGTGGGCTGCTTTTCCATCTAGGCCAAATATTTCGATCATCCTGCATTTGTGGTTGAGCCAATTTTCTTTTGCTATGCGACATTTGTGTTAGATTTTCTTATTCAGCGCTTCATACTCTGGTTTGTTCTTCATTTGTTTACGTTCTGACATGAGATCCAACATTTCTGTTGTCATCCATTGCTTTCTTGTTCTTTTCTCCTTCTTTGGAATATCCTTATTACCGAATTTTATGCTGTCTTTGAATATGTTCCATTTTATATCAATTTCTTCAATTTCATTTGCTTGTGAGAATTGTTCTTTTGATTCAATAAGTAGTTCATCATATCTGTTCGAAACAGAGACATTATACTTCTCCTGCAATTCTGATGACCATTTTAGACGACCGATGTCCAATTTTTCTAATATCTTTGGTTTTTTAATTTTCTTTAGCTTTAACGTTAGCTTTGCAATAAGTGGGTTATGGTCAGAATTGATATCAGCTCTCGGGTATGTTTGGCATGATTTTACACTGTTGCGAAACCTTTTCCTGATCATAATGTAATCTATTTGATTTCTACACCAGTCCCCTGGGCTTTTCCATGTGTATAATTTTCTCTTTGGTTTCTGGAAAAAGGTGTTGGTAACAATCAGCTCATTTTCAATGCAGAATTGAACTAGTCTGTCTCCACGATCGTTTCTAACCCCAAGTTCATATTGGCCAACCACGTCACTCTCCTTCCGTTCCCAATTTTAGCATTTAGGTCACCCATGACAATTAACACATCCGTTGATTTTACGTGTTTCAACATACTTTGTAATTCTTCGTAGTATATTTCAATGTCCTCATCCGAATAATCACTTGTGGGTGCATATGTCTGGATGATTGACATGTCAAAAGGTTTGGCTCTCCATTTTATCATCATGTTTCTAGGTTGTATCAAAGATAGACCTTCATATTCCCAGTAATTTTGTTTTATTTACAACACACGATCCTCACACATTCAAAGCAGTGTTTGTCGACTTCTTCAAAGCAGTGGATGTAATTGAGCTTATGTCTGCCAAGTTAAATAAATGTCTTTTTTTCCATAATCACTTTCCCCTATATTTTAGCCCAAACAAGTTCGATAGGATTCAGGTGAGAATGGTAAGGTGGGAGTCTAAAATTGCTCTATCCAAATTGTTAAATAGTCTCGTCTATAAATCTTTTTTTTAATTCCCTTTATACGTCCCATAGGGGAAATTTGTCTCTATGGTCTATTCTAAGGGAAAACTGGAATAACCCAGGCGTCAACCGCAGTGCAAGGCCTCAATTTGAGATAGGGCGAGGTGACGTAAAGCCACACAGCGTAGCGGCGGGTGGTTGACCTCGCTACTTTTTGGGTACGAAACAAAGACGTATCACTGAGCCACGCTGCTGTAATTTAGCCTATTGAAATATTAAATAAAATAAATTCTGAATACGTTTGTCTTGTTTCTACTCCAAACAAAGAATAATAGTTCTGATTTTAAAGATGAGTTGTCAAATGCAATCTATCATAATGTAACCATGTTTATATCTCGTTCTTTGTTTTAGATGACGTGGGGATTCTGTCTTCACGGCCTACGACGGTGTGATACGAATCCAATGAATAGGACTCATGATGGATTCGAACCAATACCCTTACATCATCACTATCCATAATTGAAATCAATGGGGAGCATTGAGTTAGTGGTATGGGGAAGGATATGTATCAATGAGAACACAATAATCAGTGCATATAAATACGATCAATTTTCGCTATTTATACCAAAATACATGTATGAGTTTATATATATATATATATATATATATATATATATATATGTATATATAAATATATATATTATATATATATATATATATATAATATATATATATTATATATATATATATATATATATATATATATATATATAATAATAATATATATATATATATATATATATATATATATAATATATATATATATATATATATATATATATATATTATATATATATATATATATATATATATAAAGATAGGATATGAATATTTTTATAAGGAAACATGATATCATTAAGGGAAATATTGATCAATTAATTATTGTGTTTGTGTCTACTCACTGCCAGGCGAAAACACAATATTAATTATCACTCCTACACACTATTATAATCATAGTAACACAATGTAAATTTTTCACTGACCCTTGTACGCACAGTTTTCTCCTTATGTGGGATTTTCCATTTGACTATAGAGCAGTGAGCCCAAAGTAGATGAAATGGAGAGAGACCGTTATCTCCCCCACTCCGACTTATAAGGTTTTTCGACGGGAGTTGGAGAATCTCAAAGAGCCAATAATATTTCAGGATTTTGGTCGGCCTAGTATTTTTATTGGTTGTTGTCTGTAGTCCAATCGTGTTCTGGGTGTCGTAGCTGTAGCGTCCGTGCTCTTAGAAAGTCCCGCTTCGAGTGACATCTCCGAGTGACATCTGCCATATGTTGACATGTAGGTGCGAAGTGAAAGTTTAAATGCAGATGACCTTTACATGGCCCCCCTTTTATTGTCCCAGGGCTAGAACGATTAACACCTTTGCTATTCTACGATAGCCGTTGCATTGTCAAGACTATGTTTTGTGTTGAGTTGTGTGTTGTGATGTATTTACAATCGTGGGAAAGTTGAGGCGATTGAAATGTACCATTACAGTCCCCCCGGCCTTTGTATAAATATGTCGACAGATTTCTTAATTGTTTGTGTAGGGTAGATGAATTATTGTTGTTTATGGCAATGGTAAACGACATAGTTCATTGGCTTGGTTTGTTATTGGTCGTTGGTATCGTTGTATTGTTCAGAATCTTCCACGTGACGGCTTAGGTAGTCGGCGATGTGGTCCATTGATCCTTTAATATACTATATCCTGAAGGAGTACAGTTGAAGAAGTAACGACCAGCGCATTAGTTTTGCGTTGAGCTTCTACGCCGATGCTAGAAATAGCATGGGTTGGTTGTCACATGGTAGAGTGAATTGTTGGTCATATATGTGCATCTTGAATTTTGGGATGGGCCAAATGATTGCTAGACATTCCTGTTCTACTATCGCATAATTTTTCTCCGCTGGGTTAAGTTTCCGGCTGGCATATTCTATGGGGTGTAGTACAGAGTCATCATTTGCGTCCTTTTACTTTAGTACGGTTCCAATCGCTGTACCGCTGGCATATGTCCTCAGTATAAAGGGTTTTGAAGGGTCAGGCAAATGCAATATGGGTTGACAGGTGAGTCTCTCTTTCAGAGTTTGAAATGCGTGTTCGCACTGTAGTGTCCAAACGACTGTGTCAGGTGCTGCTTTTCTCGTGATTGAAGTCTTTAATAAACTTTTGATAGAAGCTTCACACTCCGATAAAGTCTTTGGTCTAGGTGCGTTCTTCATCTTTTCGACATTTTTTTGTTCAGGTTGTAGCGTTCCTTGATTAAGTTGGTAACCTGGGAAGTCAAGAGCGCTATCCACAACCAATCACGATGGTCTGACAAGAGAAGGACGGAAAGTGTTAAGCTTACCATTCTTTGAAGATATCACTGTTCATTCTGTATGATAATCTCGGTTGTCTGACGAATGTGACTGGAAGACAAGTTCTGAATGTTCAATAATTTCTTGATTTCTGTTTCCCGCAGGCACAAAAATTGTCCTCTTACCTATGTTTACTATAATTTGTCGCTTTTACATTCCGTCTTTAGAATGTCATTCTTTTTCAAAAGTAAGGTGACCATTTACTCATTTTACACTTGAGTACGGTGAGAGAATGTAAGTAAAGAGCCTTGCTATGCGACACTCGGAACACGAACACAGGGCCTTCCGATCTGTGGACGAGTGTCATACCTCTTGACCACATAGACGATATCGTAGCCTTCGTGTCATTTTCCTGCACTTTCCGAAGATACATGTGTCATATTGTGGGCTTATATATTATTAAATCAATGACAGAGTCAACAAACACGTCTTGTCTGCTTGAACATCTAAATCATAACCGTTTATTATTTCCACTTTTTAATCCACCCGATAACTATAATATGATACTATAACCTAATTATGTGACATCTCCCCTTTTAAGTTAAAAATATAATATCTTGGTCTTGATCTTGTAATTTAATCCAAATGAATTCAGCCTACCTATCACACACATTCACATATTATTCCTAGTATATGATTATCATTTAATGCCAATTCAAAACAGTCCATCACATGCCGAATGTTCGAATTTATGAAGATTGTTCAGTTTTCTTGAGTCCCTAAGTCTGCTAGTCAGACAACTTAATTAATCTGCTTATCAGATCGGTTTGATAACCAAACCTACAGGCCATGTTTTATCTATTACAACATTAACATTTACACACATTTGCTGTTACTGTCGGTAACGAGCTGGTCTAATTATTCTCCTCCCACTTCGCGTGATGTATGGTTGGGATGAATATTGTGTAATAGCATCATTGGCATTGTTGCCAACGTCTGTTACAGGACAATTGGCTTCACGCTCTTCCTCATTTCTGGGGGAAGGGTCGAGGTTGGAATTTTAGCTGTTGTCGTCCCACTCCATTGTGTCGCCAGACGCAGTAGCTAAGGGCCTATTGTGCCTTGTAGGCATCATGTGTCGACGATTTCTTCTTAAAACGGACGTGCCTGTGTCCACTGTGTACGATCTTGGTGTTGGTTGTACGTTTATTCTACGACCTGGCATTGTCCATCCTTTCCTGTCATCCAGTTTGATTAAAACTCGATTCTGTGGTTGCAATGGTGGTAAGTCTCTCGCACCATGTCTTCGGTCGAACTGTGTCTTGTATGCGAATTTGCTGATTTCGTCATTTTGTTGGACAATGTTCGGTCTAATGTGTAGAGGTAGCAGGTTGTCTGGTAAAACTGGAATTGTTGTTTTCATTTCTCTTCCCATGCTAAGCATAGATGGAGTAAATTGCGTCGACGCATGTTTTGAGTTTCTGTAGGCAAGCAACGCAGTGAAAGGGTCTTATTGACTTATTATTTTCTTTGCTATCTGTACAGCACGTTCTGCTTGTCCATTAGCTTGCGGGTAATGCGGCGAAGTAGTCTGATGCTTGAATCGCCATTCTCTCGAAAATTGCTTAAATTCTCTGCTGCTAAACTGCGGTCCATTGTCTGTGATCAGGATTTCAGGAATTCCGTGGCGTGCAAAGAGACTTTTTAGCTTCAGAATTGTGGTGACGGAACTCTGGTTTGGCAGGTATCCAATTTCAACGTAGCGTGAATAATAGTCGATTAAGACAATGAATGTTTTATTATTGTGGTAGAATAAATCTGCAGCTGCTTTTTGCCACGCTCCCTCTGGTAGAGGTGTTGGCTTCAGTGTCTCCTTCCTGTTAGTCGGCCTTGCTTCTTCACATTGCTTACAATTTTCGATCATGCTTAGTATTTCCTTGTTGATGTTGGGCCACCACACTGATTGTCTTGCTCGTTCACGGCATTTATTGATTCCTTGGTGCCCCTCGTGTATTTGTTTCAGAACATCCTTTCTCATGCTTTGAGGGATAACAATGCGCTTATCTTAACTACGAGACCATGAAGTGTACTCATGCTGCCTCTCTCTTCGTAGTACTTTTTCAAGCTTACAGGTACATTATTTTTGTGTTTCGGCCAACCTTGTTCGATTAGTCCTTTCAGTTGGCTCATTTCACCTTCTTCTTCTGGCTTCTTTCTTATGACATCCAAGTCTGCATTCCACAGGTGTGTTTCAATGCTATTTACATAGGCATTAACATCCATTTCCAACGTTTTATCTTCAATCTGGAGTGGCTTTCTAGACAGAGTGTCTGCCAAATGTAAGTCTTTCCCTGCTTTATATATTGCAATAGGATTAAATCTCATAAGTCTCATCAGTAGCCGTTGACATCTCAGAGGTGTCCGGTCAAGTTCTTTTGTATTTATGAGTGGTACGATTGGTTTGTGATCCGTCTCAAGTGTGAATGACTTCAAGCCTATTAAAAATCTGGAAAACTTTTCACACGCCCATACAGCGGCTAACGTTTCCTTCTCTATTTGCGCATATCCTCTTTCTGTAGGGGTAAGCGTTCGAGAGCAGTATGCGACTGGTCGTATTTCGTCGCCATGTTTTTGAAGTAGCGCTCCTCCCATTCCGTATGAGCTGCTATCGGCGGTGACAATAGTTGGTTTTAGAGGATCATAGAAAGCAAGCACTGGTGCATTCGTAATTATCGACGTGACTTTGTTAAGAGCCTCTACTTGTTGAGGTCCCCAGTACCATGTGGCAGTCTTCTTCAGCAAATCGTATAAAGGTTTTAAGGTTGTCGATAAGTTTGGCAAGTGCCTTCCTAGGAAATTGATTATTCCCAGGATACTTTTAAGTTCCGATACATTCTTTGGATCACTTAATTCTTGTACTGCCCTGATTTTCTCATCATCAGATGTCATGCCGTCTTTGTTTATTTTAAATCCTAAAAATGTTATTTCTGTCCTCTTAAATTCGCATTTTTTCTTTATTTAGTTTCAGCCCTGACTTTTCAATTTCTTTAAAAACTTCATGCAATCTTTTGTCATGTTCATCTTCTGTGCGTCCAAAAATAATGACGTCATCAATAAAACAATCTGAGCCTTCACAGTCTTTTATAAGCTCTTTCATTTTTCTCTGAAAAATCTCACTTGCGCTGGTGATACCAAATGGTAAGACTTTGAAGTAATATCTGCCATAAGGTGTAATAAAAGTTGTTAGTTTTGCGCACGTTTCCTCTAAGGGTATTTGCCAGAATCCAGAGGCGCAATCAATTCGGCTAAAATACTTTGCTCCTGATAACTTGTGAGCAATGTCATCTACAGTTGGTAGTGTAAATATTTTTCTTTTGACTGCTTTATTTAACTTGGTCAAATCGACGCAAAGTCGAATTTGATCACTTCCAGGTTTTGGAACAACAACAATGGGTGCACACCATTCCGTTGGTTCTGTAATTTCTTCAATTTTTCCCATGCTACTCATTCTTTCTAATTCCTTTTTCACCTTTTCCAATAATGGGATTGGTATACGCCTTGGTACAGTTGTTACATGCGGCAATGCATTATCATTTGACTCAATTTTTACGGGTTGTGTTTTCATTATCTCTGTGGCGGCGAAGACTGTTCTAGGAATTTGGATTTCGTTTATTCGGGTTACCAACTTAAGTCTTTCTGAATCCTCGCGGCTCAAGAGGCAATGTGGACTTTCCGTGTCAACAACAAAAATTCTGAGGTTATAATGGTTGGTCTTGTACGTGACAGGCTGCACAAAAAATCCAATTTTTAAAATCTACTTGCGGGACTTTGCAATATATTATCAGTCTCGTGAAGTTTCTTTTTCAAGTTTAAGGTCTTGAAAATGTGTCTTGGCATAATTGATACGTCTGCCCCCGTGTCAATTTTGAAGTTGACAAGCTTGCCGTTGATTGATAATTTCACACTCCACGCAAGTTCACCTCTCTCCTTGTCGCGAACTGACCCTAAGAAGTTGTCCTCTTGTATTTCGGTATCGATACATGTCGCTCCCATATCCTTTGTATTTTTACATCTTCGTGCGAAATGATTTTTTTTGTTTTTACACTTCAAACAAATTTTTCCATAAGCCAGACAAGCTCTCGCCTGATGAACTGTTCCGCATCGCCCGCATAACATTGGCTGTCCCCTTTCTCTTGTGAACGGGAAATTGTTTTTATTGTTTCTCTGAGTATTTTTATTTCTGAATACTCCTTGTCTCCTGCAATCTATCTGCGCGTTCAATGGCGGTGCTTCCCGGTGCTTTTTCCTTAGGCTCATAGCCTCAACTTCTCTGGTTAAACATTCTGAGTTTTGTTGTTTAATTAATTCGTGGTTTCTCGAAATTTCAATGGCCTTTTCAAGGGTTAAGTCTTCTTTCAATTGAAGCTTTTCACATAGATGTTTATCTTGAATTCCTATGACCAATCTGTCTCTTATTTGCGTGTTTCTGTCATTGAAGTTACAGTGTTCTGATATTTCATACAGCGACCTAACAAATTCTTCAATGGATTCGTTGTCCTGTTGATTTCTCTTGTGGAATTTAGCTCTTTCAAAAATAACATTTATCTTTGGGATGAAATATTCCTCAAATTTAGCAATAACGACATCGTAGTCATCCTTCTCCTCTTCGTTTTCAAACGTAAAAGACTTGAAAATCTTTTCTGCCTCTTGTCCCATTGCGTAGATCAAGGTAGAGACTTGTACTATCCCCTCATCTTTATTTAATTTCGTTGCTAGTCAAAATCTAGAAAAACGCTCTTTCCAATCCTGCCATGCAGGCTTTTGAAAATTGAGTTCATTTGGCGGGTTAAACTTAGGCATCCTTTAAATAGTTGAGTGACCTGTTTAACATTGTATGAAGCTGGGACGGGTATGACAAGTAATGAATTAAAAAATATATATCTATCTTATACAAATTACTTAACTGTATAAATATTCCTGTAATGAATGGTAATCCATTTGGGAATAACGTTCACTTCTGACACCATATCATATTGTGGGCTTATATATTATTAAATCAATGACAGAGTCAACAAACACGTCTTGTCTGCTTGAACATCGAAATCATAACCGTTTATTATTTCCACTTTTTAATCCACCCAATGTACTCGATTACTATAAAATGATACTATAACCTAATTATGTGACAACAGAGCAGTATAATTAGGTGCCCCAAACGTAAACAATAACAAGTTGCTAGTGATTTTCGTTTGGACCGGAAAAATTTACGCACAATATAGGTCTCCTTCAATTTTGTAGTTTGAGTTGTAGGCAATGCACTTTCAGTATTGAAAATATGTTTACATAAAATCTAACAGTTGCAGAAATAATAATATAAGGCTAAATTATTATGAAAATCAGGCTCCGAATAATTCTCGTTTTGTTCACACCAGCGCAATAATTTGCTCTGGTCTAAAAATAGATAGACTGTAACTTTTGATAAATTTTACCTTTTGTTCCATAAAATATCCATATCTAGACATTACTTGATGCATGATCGAGTGTTTATGAATATGTGTTTCTTTTGCCACCTAACAGCCACATTTTAAAGGTTATTTTTTCCTATAATTTACATTTGAACTTGAGCTGTCAAGACAGGAACATGTGGTTTGCCATGTGCTTCTAGACCTTTGTTTACGTTTGGGGCACCTAATTATACTGCTCTACATGCTCCGTGCTGACACCAAGGGAGAACTTTTGCAAATAATTTTTCTTCCAGACAATGACATTTTGAAAGTAAAAGCAACTCTTTTCACTACCCTCCATTGCGTAGTCTTTGAAAGACATACATCATTTTTTCTTATAAAGTGTAAAATGAAGTTTCCATAAGGTGACCATCTCTTGTTCTTTAAACATCTTTAACATTTTCTCTGAGAATAACATCCCTGTCGAAATTGTCAACTTTCTTTCTCATACCAGATTTTGGCATATCCCTCTCAGAAGAACTTGGCTGGGAATCTTCCAGCCATCTTTTAAAAGGATTTCTGTCGATCCTTAAAGCATCCAGTACTCTCTTGAATACTGTGAAAACTTCTACCACGGGTGGTTTCATTTTTAGAAGATCTATACTACTTCAAAGCAATGTTTTGAAATGTTGTAATTTCAAATCCATTTTGTTATTATGGAGATGCAACACAATTGGAAAGTCTGTAAATATGAGTAAAATTATCTTGGGTGTCATAAAGTAAACAATTGTGAATACACAGTGGATTTTTGAGCCCTTCACCTCAATTTTCACATTGAACAAACAATTCCCAACCCTTTTTTACTCACACAATATTATGAGTGATTGTTGGTAAAAAGTGAAGCGGGTTGTGCGAAGTGTACGACAAAATTATACTAAGCTGCAAGAAGCTGTGGACTGTAAAAAGTTATAAACAAAAATGAATATAACAGCTTTAAAAAAGACCATAATACCAAACACTGAACGTTTCGGGCTCAAAACTCTTCTTCCGCAAACAATACAAACATATTACTAAAAAAAACAGATCGAAGACACAGAAATTCGGTACGGTCTCTCTTGGATGTTTAAACCCCCGAGAACTCAACACAAGACCGGAATATCACTAGACTGACGCCGCTGTGATATTTCTAATTTCTTAAGTTTCTGAGGGTTGTGTTATTTCGTAATCGTTGGAGTAGATATTGTCAAGATTATCTCACATTCATGATCACTCCATTTCTAAAGGATTAGTCTACTTCTGGATTATCATTTTCACCGCTATATTGGATTTTTTCAGCTGATATATTCCAAACCTATTTCTATCTAACGGTGCCCCCCCCCCCTCCCCCTTTATTTTCTTACGCACCAAACTGTATCCGTTATTTTATATTCAGCTCAATTTGGATTGGAACTCTTCAGTTTCATATCGAACGCTTCTTTTTATTTTCCAAGATTTTTCTTCTACGGAGAGGACGTACTGGGTTTCTCTGTCCTTGATTGGCATTTTGTTCTTTTTGAAGCTGTTATGGTCATTTATGTTTATTACTGAATTGTACGACACGGTGCATTTCACCTTTTTGTTGTGATGGATATCTCTCAATGCCGTCTGCATTTTGTAAGTCCCATGATTAATGAACTGCTGAAACATGTTGTAGGATTAATTAAAGGTGAGCATAATAATAGTATAAAATATATATATATATATATATATATATATATATATATATATATATATATATATATATATATGTATAGATTTATGAATGTTGGTGGGTACTTGCAGATAATATTTATTAGAGCATGTAAAATACATCAGCACAATCACATTGTATTATGTCAGGAAGATCGTCGTTTCGTCTCGTCGGCTGGCGATAGATTAATTCGTAATCAGTCGTTTGTACTTGTGTCCCTATTTCTTGTTCCGATGTATTGATTATTATTTGGGCGGTGATCTGTATTGCTATATGATTATTATGTAGTGTGTTTCTCGTGTGTGTAGTAGTGTATATGTGTGTCTGTGTGTGTTGTGTGTGTATGTGTGATATATTACATTTGTGTGTGATTGTTGTTTGTGAATATATGTTGGTGAATTATTTATTTTATAATAAGTAATTTTTATTTGAAATAAAATAGGGATGTGAAGTTGTGTTAGAATAATGTATGATGCGAATAATAATAATGAGAAAGATTGTGTTAAATGATGAATATGATGATGATGAGAGATGATGTAGATGATGAATGAGTATGATGGATAATATATAATGATGATGATGATGTAATGATAATATGATGATATGATATATGATAATGATAATAATAATGATATAATAATATAATAATATATAAGTAATAACAAAATAATAATAATAATAATAATAATAATAATAATAATAATAATAATATATAATAATAATAATAATAATAATAAATAATAATAATAATAATAATAAATAATAATAATAATAATAATAATAATAATAATAATAATAAATATAATAATAATAATAATAATAATAATAATATATAATAATATAAATAATAATAATAATAATAATAATAATAATAATAATAATAATAATAATAATAATAATAATAATAATAATAATAATAATAATATATAATAATAATAATAATATATAATAATAATAATAATAAATAATAATAATAATAATAATGAATAATAATAATAATAATAATAATAATAATAATAATAAATAATAATAATAATAATAATAATAATAATAATAATATAATAATAATAATAATAATAATAATAATAATAATAATGATGATGATAATAAGATTGACACAATTTAGTGTTCTCAAAAATATATGATTGAATTAGAACTAGAGGATTGAGAACACGAAGAATCAATAATTGCCATTCTTCCTTTACATCTTTCTCTCAGCCCAGGGAATACTGACTACGAACATTTACTGGAACTACGACTCCTGATTTTGAAATACTGTATACCAATGCTGACACTTTTCTCAATAAGAGAAATGAATAAGATATTCGAATTGACCAGATATGTCCAAAAGTCATATGTATTACAGAATGAATGCCTAAAGATTACGTTGATATTAATATCGAGTTGGAAGTTTCTATTAAGGGCTACGATTCTTTCTTTAATGTACAACCTCCAATGCTAAGTTATTAAAATCGGCGTTAAAAGCTCTTTCACCACCACAACCAGTTAATAATAATAATAATAATAATAATAATAGATCTTTATTGTCCATAAATATGGCAATTTGTCATCTAGTTACACTTGTTATAATGTTAAACGATAACTAAGATTGAACAGATATTTCACTCCTACTTATTTTCTCTCTCTCTCTCTCTCTCTCTCTCTCTCTCTCTCTCTCTCTCTCTCTCTCTCTTTCTTTCTTTCTTTCTTTCTTTCACACGTGCGATATACACAACATAAACATATTCATTTCGTTTTCAATTTGTTACGATTGTGGCAATTCGACACCAAAAATTATCATCATTATCAATTGGTCAGTTAATCTTACATTAAATAAATTAATCAGTTAATCAGTCAACGAATCAATCCTTGGTTTTTCTGTACCATATGAAATATTCAAAATTTTTATTGCTGATGGAACGGACGTTGATTTATACTTGTTAGTTCTACATTTAATCTGACAAAACCTTCTCCCAGATGGTAAAAGACTAAATTCATGGTATAAAATATGTTTTTTATTGTTGGTAATTGAGAATGCTTTCCTTTCTATTGCTTTTCCATGAATTCTTTCTACTCCATCAAGAGGATGGTTTATTATTTTTGATGCCTCTTTGATAGATTTTGAAATTTTTGATTTATCTTTAAGTCGGCATCCTCCAAACCATATGGTGCAGCCAAACGCAATTACACTTTTAATCAATGAGTCATAAACTCTTAACATAGTTTTCTTCCTTACTTGAAATGTTCTCAATTTCCTTAGGATGTATAATCTTTGGGCAACTTTCTTAGATATTATATTAATATGCTGAGAGAAATTGAGGGAACTATCAATGGTTATTCCTAAATATTTAAAATAGTCAACTATCTCAACATCATCTTTACCGATCGCCACACACTTTAAGTCGTTTTTATTTTTTACACCAAACACCTGTTCTTTCGTTTTTTCAACATTTAATTCAAGCTGATTTTGTTTACACCAATCGGTGAATATATTTATTTGTTTGAAATAATTCTTTTCGGTAACTTTATCTTTTAATAAGCCAAGAATAGCAGTATCATCTGCATATTTCACTATAAAACAATTTTCAAAGGATGGTCTGCAGTCGTTGGTGTATAAGATGTACAGGATTGGGGAACTCACACAGCCTTGGGGACATCCGTTCGACAACGTTCTTTTGTTGGAGATATGTTCACCCAATTTTACACATTGCGGTCTATGGGTCAGAAACTCTTTATACCATTTAATAAGGTAGTTTGGAATATCCATGCTGCACAACTTTTGAAGCAAAATATCTGTGTTCATGGCATTAAAAGCTGACGAAAAGTCGACAAACAGGATTCTGGCGTAATTAGTTACCATTCTAGCAGCTCTATTTTCCACTTTCTGAAGCTGTCTAATTATATATTTTTGTGACGATTGTAACAGAGCGTTACAGTAGTCTATTCGGTTTAGTACAAATGATGTCATTAATGTTTTGACAGTCTCAGTATCCAAAAGATGTCTAATTCTATAAATTTATGGAGATGAAGATGACAAATCAGAGCAACGTTACCAACATGAGCGTCCATACACAATCGTGGATCTAAATATGCACCTATATTCCTGATTATTTTCCACCACTTACAATCTTAATTTGACTTCCAGCGATGCTCAAGGATTCTATTTCTGTTCTTTTCCGGTTATTTCCATAAAAAAACTTATTATTTCCGTTTTATCCTCATTTAACTTTAATTTATTTAAAACCATCCAATCATGTATGTCTTTCACGCATGTTTCCACTTGAGATACAATGTCCACTCTCGTATCGTTAGTAACAGGGAAATAAAATTGAGTATCGTCGGCAAACAAGTGAAAATTCAACTCATACGCCGAGATTATAGCATTTATGTGTGTTGTATACAAGGTATATAAGAGGGGCCCCAGGACATAACCCTGGGGTACCCCAAACTGCAGAACACTAATATCAGAAAGAGAATCTTCAATGGCAACACACTGTGTGCGGATAGAGAGATAAGATTCTCATAATATATTATATTCTTCGTCGATTTACAAATAAATTAGAGAGACTGAAATAACATATTTAGAGAATGCATGCCTTGAATGACCACCTTCTCATTCTGAATTTATTTTTTTTTCTCTTATTCTCAATCTTTGTAACTTACAGATACAAAAGTCTCTCAGGCTTCTATATGATATACTGGCAATAGCATATATGCTTGGTATCAGAACAACTTTGTTGTGTCTTGGGAATGTTTTTTTATGTACTTGGTTATCCTACAAAGAAATACCCGTGCAGTATGGATGATGGGAATTTCTCTCACTTTGACCACCATACATACATCAACTATTAGGATGCAGGTTGGTTTGTGATAGGGGATGTAGGTGATAGTATGTAGCTAGGTAGGTTGGTAATAGGTAAGTCGGTCGTGATTATGTAAGACAATGTTTAATTTTGACCAAAAAATAAATTATAGAATTATGTTTGGACACAATTTTCTTATTATGTAAGTTAATCAGTTAACTGACATACCCTTGAAAAAACATTTTAATAAAAATGTGGCGAGAAAATTCAACCTTCAAATACCGATCGGTATAAATGAACCTCATTTTGGCAAAAAACTCTCAAACCTGGTGCCAGGGACCTCGCGACATTTTTACAAGAGTATAGATGACATTGGGAATTTTGAAAAGCGGTTTCTCCTTTCAATAACGTGCTTTTGTCATTCCATTTAATATTGTGGGAGGTTATATCTTTAGATAGCTATACGAGCCAATAATCATTGCTTTTAAATAATGTCATGCAATATGTAACGGGAACATCATAGGGCTTGCAGACCTCTATATAATTTAATTATAACTAATAGGGCGATTCTGTGAGTGCAGGAGCTGACAACCTAGGTAAAGCGCTCGTGTGGAGTTGAGATTATTACATGTTTTCTTAATTTTTAAAATTTAATATCCACCTTAAACACCACATTACATATTATATATATAATAATATTTTTAAAATAATTGGATTTCAAATGATTAGTTCTAAATACACAACCTGTTGTATATTGTTTATTCAAGATTATTTAGATTGCAGAATATAATGATGAATTTCTAGTACAACCTCGTGTGTTTTTGTTAATCCTACGTGAAACACCTGTCACCTTTCTCTCTCTATCTCTCACTGTCTCTCTCTTTCTCTCTGTCTCTTTCTTTCTCTCTTATATATTTTCTTGTCAAGTAACCACACGCAAACACACTCACACACACACACACACACACACACGCCCACACACACACAAATTCATTAAGAAGGGCTGGAGGGAGAGATATGGCATAATGCTGATAAATTTTTAAAATCCCTTTGTTGAGGAGTGGAACTGAAAGATGATTGAGGTTTTTTCTGTTGCAATATGGGTATCTTGGGACTGACAAAAAAGGAAACTAACCATACTCGAAAAGTCTACAGAAATGCAGGATGCAGACATAAAGTAAACATCCCATATAACTTAATGAATAGTTTGACCACTGGCAGTTGGTCTACCACTACCACAACAACCCCCAACACCGCATCGTCATTAACACAACTACTACAACCACAGCCACCAAACACCATCATCTTTATCATCACGATTACAACCACCACCATCACACCATCATCATCACTACCATTACAACGCCAATACCAATTCGTCATTACAACCACAATCACCAAAAAACCGTCATCTTTATCCTCACCATTACAACCTCCACAACATCATCATCATCATTACCACTACAACCGCCAACACAATATCGTCATTAACACCACTACTACACCCACCACCAACACAGCTTTAGCTATTACAAACACCACCATCACATCATCATCAATATCAAAACGATAACCACCACCACCACATCATCACCACCACAACAACAACTACTTCTTCTTCTTCTACTACTACTACTACTACTACTACTACTACTACTACTACTACTACTACTACTGCTGCTGCTGCTGCTGCTAATACTACTACTACTACTACTACTACTACTACTACTACTACTACTACTACTACTACTTCTACTACTACTACTACTACTACTACTACTACTACTACGACTACTACGACTACTACTACTACTAATACTACTGCTGCTACTGCCACTACTACTACTACTACTACTACTACTACTACTACTACTACTACTACTACTACTACTACTACCACCACCACCACCACCACCACTACTACTACAACTACTACTACTACTACTACTACTACTACTACTACTACTACTACTACTACTACTACTACTACTACTACTACTACTACTACTACTGCTTCTACTACTACTACTACAACCACATCAGTATCACTACCATTACTACTACAAATACTACCACTACATCATCATAACTACAACTATAAGCACCACCACCACATCATCATTATCATCATTACTATAACGACTACTACCACCAAAAATGCTACAACTACCAACACCACCACATCAACCTCACTGCAATTACTAATACAACCACCACTACCACAGCATCCTCACTACCGTTACTGCTACAACAACAACCACCACCAAATCATCCTCATCACATCGTCATTACCACTATGACTGCAACTTTCACAACATCATCATTATCACTACCACTACTATTGCCATTACTACAACTATTACTACTACTGCTGCTGCTGCTACTACTACTACTACTACTACTACTACTACTACTACTACTACTACTACTACTACTACTACTACTACTACTATTATTATTATTATTATTATTATTATTATTATTATTATTATTACTATTATTACTACTACTAACACCACATCACCATCAAGACTACTTCTACTAAAACCCTCACAATCACCACATTTACCGATAGTACTATTACCACATCATTACTATTTTCAAAACCCATTAGCTTTACTTGATTTCGGGTGGCATTGTGTTTACATAGATATAATATTGCTTGCGGTAATTCCTGTTTGGGCCTTGAAATTCCCCCTTGTAGTGTCTGAAATGCATGTGAGCCAAATTATAAGTGGGCGTTTCTGATGTTCGACGTTTGTCTGTCCGATTTTTATTCACGCCTCTCCATGACTCTCCATGACCAAATATGTAAATAATTCTTAGAAATCGGAAGTATTTCCACTATCGTAAAAATTATTTGATATAAAGTGTGTAAATCTGTTTCTAAAGATATTACATATTATTATAATATATTATTATATTACATATTACATAGCTTAGTCTCAAAAAGCTAAATTTACATTTTCAAGAACATTTTCCCTTACATCATATCATACATATCATATCATATAATATCATATCATATCATATCATATCATATCATATCATATCATATCATATCATATCATATCATATCATATTAATGTTTCGAGGGAATGGGCAATATGTCTTTTGAATTCCTCATATAACAACTTTGAACGTATAATTATCTTTAGATTAAAACAATACGGATTACTATGGGGGGAAGACAACCTCATTCAATGAACTGCATTGTTAATTCAATTGAAAATCTCATTATATGTCAACAATGTCAAGCATTAAATATACAAATATATAGCCGACTCCTTTTTTTTCTTTTTTTTTTCTTTGAGAGTCCGCCGTACGTGAGTTCAACTGTATTATGGATGTAGACATCTGTTCAAGCCATTGAGATAATTGTGCTGAAGTCCCACCAAAAAATATAACGACCGGAGTGATATCACTGATTAATGTTCCATGACTCTTGACGCTGTCATCATCAAACTGACTGAAAGTTCACAATGAAAATCGACGTTTTACCAAGATGGGAGAGGCGAATCTATTGGATAGGAGGTTTTGGCGTCACATTTTACTGTGTATATTCATTTTACAGAGAGTGTCAAGGTGAGATGAACAAGAATATTAATAACTTGCTTCCTTAGGTAAGTCATATTGTAATGCGTCCAAAATCATTATAATATTAGAAAACACATCATATCATCTAGTTGATCACCCTACAGAAAAGAAACATTAGGATGCAACATACATTAATAGTCCACTCTGGCAGATGTTGGGCATTTGATGATTTTGAACAATATGAAGCTCTGACATTCAGAGCGTGAATTTCAAAACAAGCTATGCGCAGAATTGTGGCAAGGGGCATTTAATCAGCATATATACAATAAAATCCTTGCATCCAATTTGGGGGCTGTAAAAAATTTAAGGACATGAGACTCTAATTTATAGTTTGGCAAATGTAGAATGTAGGTGGCTGCTAAGAGGCCATGGTCTAGAATATATTTAGCTGCTCAACTGGGATCATCTAACCAAGTAGGCAGTGTAATAATCTAAGTGCAGATTATTCTTTACGCCAGTGATAAAACCTGCAAATATTTTCATTGAATTCAAATCTCGTAAATTCAATGTTGGGTAACCTCCCCTTCTCTCTCTCCATCTCTACCCCCATTTCTACCCTCTATGTCCCTCCCTCCCTCTCTCTCTCTCTCTCTCTCTCTCTCTCTCTCTCTCTTTCTTTCTCTTTCTCTCTCTCTCTCTCTATTTCTTTCATTCTCTCTCCATGTTCTCTATCACACGAAAACATACACACACATACACTCACACGCACACACACACACACACACACACACACATACATATAGATATGGGATGAGAGCAACAATTAAGAAAGGAATCTAATCTACCAATGTTATGAAAGCCAGGAGATCATTTAAAAAGTTATTTTCTAATCTTTTCTGTTTGAATTAGACTTATGAAAAGTATAGTAATCTGTATACAATAGTAAAGAACCATCAGTCACTTACTTACTTGACTTATGAGCCTTTCTCGTCTCTGTCAACGGACTGGGACGCCTAGATTGCCGCCGCCGGTCGTGCTATAAAAGTTGTCGATCCGAAACAATTGTCTGCAATGCCTGAAGATCCTTAATGGTGTTGATACACAGTTGCTGATCTTCCAATATCCTTAGATCTGGATTAAAGGTAAAGGTGTTATTGGTCTTCCCCTAAATGAGTTTCCACACATACACTGAAACAACCTTTTGAAATACTTCAGGAAATAGTGGACGAGGATGAACTAAGGTTCATACGATTTCCGCTGAGCAACACCACCATGTCCAAAACAACACGGGACCATAACTACAAAAACGATCACAACCAATGTAAGAACTCCAAAAGGAGACAGTTTAAGCCCGGTGTTGTTGTTAGAACATGTACTGCAGGAAGTTAGGAACGTCCTGCCTCAGCCTGTTTCAACACTCGAAGCCATAATGCCCCCTGAAATAGCCTACGCGGATGATGTAGATAACATAGGAAATAGTCATATCAATGTTGAAACCGTTGGAGAAAACGTTAGAAAAACCTCTTTGTAAACTCAGAAAAACAAAGCAATTATGAATATAATTTATGGTATCATAAAATTCAAGCATTAATCAACAAATTTACGATTTTAAGGGTTTAACACTTTTCTCTGAATTTGAAATGATTCAACGCCCAAATCATTTAAATTTTATTTTGAATATATAAAATATGAAGAAAATATTGACTCGATTGATTCCCTTAGTTGATGTAGATGTAACTGGGAAAACTAAAGGCGTTAAAACAAAATGTGCATGATTAATTGCCAGAGTGATTCTATAGCAGGTCATATTTTTATGGGTCTTGATGACAATACTCATTTCCTTGCTTTGTACCCGAATGTGCCCGATGTTATTCTAATTCCCTCTCCTATAACTGTAACTCCATTTAACGAAATCCACAGAGAAAATTGATCGGTTGGATACGGTTCCTGGGATTCAATTACTTGGAGGGATTAAGGTGAGAAAGAAACTCATTGTTTAATCATGAATATATTTGAACCAATAAATTTTTTCTACTAAAATAAGACTAAAGTCTCTGAGTGGAGTCCATTGCCTGATTAATTAAACTGTAATACATTTGTTCACACACTGTATCTAAACATTTTGTACCTTTTTAAAAGTTTGTACCATATTTTTTATATTATATATCAAGGATGCTGTTGATTGGTCATGGACCCGATTTCTTAATACGCTGCCTTATTTGGTGCCGCTTCTTGCTGGTCATTACTTTCTTGGTCAGTTTCTCTGCTTGCAACATATTGAAATATGGGTAAGGGTTTTTATGCTTCATTTTCATTATCTGTATATTTGCCATCATTTGTAACACTTTAAAAAAATTATTTTGCTGATATACTTCTTTCAAAGCATTTAAACTATGTTTTTGGCAGAAGATGATATGATTTGAAGGTAAATACTAAAATCCTGCATTATTTGACGATTGGATTCAAGATCATTTTACGTTTTTGAACCTGAGATTATGACTGGACATTTTTCATATTGGTCCCAAGTCTTTTTACTTGATTTGTCTTTGAAACATGGATCAATTAATATGACATGACCATCAACCTGTCAAAAATCTCAAACCTGAAACTTCTTTTTGACATCTTGGGTTTGAGATTTAAAAAATATGTTTAATTTAATTTTATCGATCATTATTTGAGGTCAAAGAACTTTTGGTTTAAATTGTTAAAATGTGTTTTGTCATATTACGCAGTGTTCCAAAAGCAGGAAAACACTTCATTATGAGTCACTCGGTTAATCTAATACTGAGAACTATTGGGACAGAATGGAAGAGAGGACGGAGAGTATTGATTGCCGTCCCGAGCCGTCCGGATGACGTCCGGAGGACATCTAAATCATTCTCAAACCATCCGGAGGCCCTCTAGCTGTCCGAAGCTTTCCAGAAGCACTCAGGGCAGGCCTTCCAAAAGCTCCTCGTGCTTTCACCGTGGATCTTTTGTCATGCGTTTATTTATTCAATTTGCAAATATATAATAGTATTTTTAAAAACTCTAGAACAAAACCTTGATAGATTAGTGAAAGTTTAAATTTTGCTAATACGACCATTGTATTGGTTTTCAGTCGCCATTTTGTTTTTGTGAAGCATTGAAAGCAGTCTATGCTGTTTTTTTTTTCTATGAGGGTTAGCTCGAGGTCGGAATATTTTTGTTTCTATTAGGGTTAGTCATAAGTCTTAATAAAGGTGCAAGGTTCTTTCTTATTTGGGTTGTTACAGGTTCTAGGTTTTATTTTTTTTCTTAGGGTTAGTTCAGGGATTATTTGAGTTGTTTCCCTTAGCACGAGGAGCTTTCGGAAGGCCGCCAGCCTCCAGACGGCTCCTGAAAAGCTTCGGACAGCCTTGAGTGCATCCGGATGTAGCGGACCTATGTACCCAATTACAGATGGGTGTATTAGACAGGCGAGGGGGGTGGGGGGGGGGGAGGTGTTCAGGAAAGATAATTATCTCAACTTCATCATGGGTCGATCCTGGTCTCTTTGAGTATGAAGCTAGTGCTCTACCAATTTAGCGTCTTCTTCTTCCATAAAGGCCAAAGCTTCAGGCTGAAAATTGAATGGCCGATTTTTCAGTAACAGGGATTTTAGAGGGGAGCAGGGAGCGATTTTTGACATCATCAGTCGAAAGGGCTTGTTTACAATTGGTTGGTAGGGAGTTCCGAAGTCGGATGGTGGAGGGGAAGAAAGAGTAAAGATGATGAATGTTCTTGGGTGGGGGGTTACAAAATTAAATGCTGAGTTTCTTGTTTTATTGTTGTTCCGTTTCAAATGAGTAGTTGGAATTTCGAGTTTTCCGTTTTGTGCTTCGTGGAATATGAGGAGTTTGTTGATGGAACGTCTTTCATGTAGCGGTTTCCATTGGAGATACTTTACGCTCATAGTTTCCACTGAGAAATCTGACCGTCCGACGTTGCACTTAGTCTAGTTCATTGTGTTCTTGTGACGTGTGTGGGTTCCACATTGAGCTGCTATATTCCAGTATGGCCCTGGCATGTTTCATAGCATTTCTTTTTCACAGATTGGTGGCAGTGGTGGATTGGTCTGTTGAGGAAGGCCATTGTTCTATTGCTGTATTAGCAATATGCTTCTTCCTTCATACTACTGTCCAGGGTTACGCCGATGTACTTTGCATTCTCCACATATTTTAGGGCTTCGTTATGGATTTCATAGTTGGAGTCAATTATGTTTTTTATTTGTCTGTCATCTTGAGGACATGACACTTTTTGGGGTGAAATTATATTTTCCACCTTGCCTCCCAGTACTGCAATTTATTAAGATTATGCTGTAGTATGAAATTATCGTCCCCGTTTTTTATTTCTCTGTACATGAGGCTGTCATCTGCAAATTATTTCAACGTGGACCCCAGATGTGGTTCTTCTGGCATGTAACTGAGAAAGAGGAGTGGTCCGAGAACAGTGGGGTAGTTCTGCCCAACTTTTGACGTGTTTGACTCGTTATATTCGACAATTACTGTTTGAACTATGTTACTCAGAAATGATTCAATCCAGTTGGTTGCATTGTTCGCAATCCCGTACTGTTTGATTTTAAGAAGCAGACTTCTGTGATGGACCGTTGTCGAAAGCTTTTGAGAAGTCCAATAGGAGTGCGTATGTCTGTCCTCGATTTTTCAGTGTTTGCAAAAAGTCAAAGGAGGTTGATAGCAGCTGTGTTTTACATGATCGTCGAGCTTGAATTCCAGGCTGAGCGTCAGTGAGCATGTTGTTTTCTTCCAGGTAGTCCATAATTGAGCTGTATAAAATGTGCTCTAAAATTTTGCAACTCACAGATGTCTGTGAGATTGGACGATAGTTTTCTGGTAACGTTTTGTCTCCTTTCTTGAATATTGGGACGATGTCAACCTGCTTCCAATCATTTAGCACAACTCCTTGGACTAGTGAGGATTGGAATATAAGGGAGAGTACCGGAGCAATCTCATCCTCAGTGTTTGAGAAGTCGTGCAGGAATTCCATCTGGTCCAGTTGCTGTTTGTGTATTTAAGCCTTTGAGTAATTTTGTTATCCCTTTTTCGTTCACATGAACGCCAGCCATTTTCTGATTCATAATATCACTTTGTTGTTTAATGTGATTAGGTAGATCGTCGTGTGAATTCGGAGAAAAGACGGAGCAAAATTGTTCATTGAGGATAGTTACCTTTTTTAAAAGAGTGTTGATGGTAAGTTCCGTGCTTGTCTTTCAATTCGTCAAGTGTTGTTTCCGCCCTTTGATTTCGCCTTAATCTATCTGTCATGGTCTAAATGAGTGCTTAAGTGCTAACTCGACTACATGCATAAAATAAAGATGTGAAGAACATGGCCCCCAGAATTTACTAGTTACTGTTTAAAATAAAGAACAAATGACGAATTGATTTAATATGATGGAAATATAGAAAGATGAAATTTAATTAGATGAATGTTCTTATAAATAAATAAATATCACAGAGTTACAAATGATAAGATGACAATATTACACAACTTCTGGATCTTGAGGATAAAGGTGTGTAAACTGGTGGGTAAAGGCAAAGGATATTCACGACGTCACCCGGGTAATACACTCCGGACAGTGGTTGGCAAAGGTAAACGGTGAAGTTCCCGGCGTCTTGATAATAAAATCAAATACTGGATTTTGATGAAGTCCCAATAGCAAGATAAAAATCATTAAAATAAAAATTATATGAGGAATGGAGTGGTCTGGTCGTCAGGACATAGGTTATTGAGAGAAGTAAGTGAGGAAAATTAAATCGATCAGCTTTTATAATAGGTGGCTCCGTGACAGAAGGTAAACGAAAAGTATTCACTAATTTGAAATGAATTTAAAGAGAAGGCTATTAAAGGAAAGGTGACCGAATATGAGAAGGTAAAGTTTTTCTAAGCCTACCGAAGTATAACTGGAGTGAGATGAACTCAGTTCTTACTAAAATAAAACGTTAATAAAATAAATGTGAATCATCGTTCTTGTGACAGTATCCAAAAAGTTGTTTGTTTTTTTTTTGTTGTCTCCATAAATGAGATATGTCACGTGGTTGATATGTGCTTTCCGGCATTCTTTTTGTACTATCTTTTTTTAATTCTTTGAATTTTGAGCGTGATTTATCTGACTTCGTTCTCTTCATCTTTCTGTACCAGTTTTGCTTCTGTCTAATCAGACGTTTTAATCTACCGTCAATCTAAGTTTCACTCCAGTTTGGCGATGTAGTTTTTGTCGCAACATTGTTTTCTATGATGTTGAATAATTCTTTCTTTGCTTCAGTCCACATGTCTTCGACCGATTCTGTTGATTTGTGATTTTTCAGAAAATGTTGACAAGACATTACAAACATCTCTAATTTTATTCATTTCTGCCGATTTCCATAAATGGATTGCCCGTTTGGGTGCCATTTCTTTTGGTATAGTGGTGCGGGTGGTGAAAAGAACTGCTGAGTCATGGTCATCTAGTCCGGGCATTGTTGTATTTTGCTTTACCATGTCTGCCTCATTTGTAAGATAAAGGTCAAGGGTCACTTTCTTTCGGGTTGGATCAAAGTTAAGTTGTTGAAAACCGACATCATTGAAAGTATCGAGGAACAATTCATTGAGACGCTTTGGATACTGGTTGCCGATTTAGTTTCCAGTCCACTCTATATCCGGGAGATTAAAGTCGCCCCCGATCGAAATTTTTTGGTTCTTGAAATGGCTTTTGAGTTGATGTATGTGGTTACAGATTTTATTATTTTCCTCGTTTGAACTGTCAGGAGGCCTGTACAGAACACCTACGACTGCTATTGGACTG
>NC_088360.1:68994316-69009316 GCF_034508935.2 Berghia stephanieae | reverse complement strand
AGGGCAGTGTATATTTTCCTCACAGCTCTTCTAGCCCCATCTGATTTTAAATTGGTTCTAAGGGAACTGACAAAATTATTAACTTGAAGTTTATTTTATCTCCAGTCATTGAAAACGCTTAAAATTCATGGCAATTACATATAACGATAGCCAAATACCTTGAACCTACGCTGTGTGAGTTTTCATTAAACTCTAAACAATACGCTTCAACAGTCGTAACGTCACTTCCCTCGAAATTACGCATGGTAACTTAGTAACTGGCTCTAAACTATCAGAACAATGGCGGACGCCCTTATGAAATATTTCTCCGACAAGCATAAAAGCGTATCCAGAGGGAAAAAACTATAAATCTAATCATGTTTTGAATTTTACACATTCTGATCACAAGACATATGAAAAGTTCTAGCCAGCATGAAGAATAAAAAGTACAGATTTTTTTTTGTTTAGAACCACGATGGCCGCCGTTGCTGTGCGACGTGACATAAGATTATTGAATCGTATGTCATGCCTCATGGCCAGACTTGATAAACATCTGGGAGATCCCTTGCATTCTTTTTTTGCTTTAAAAAACGTGTGGTACGATATAACTAGATGACACACTCACCTTTTTAAAATGTTTTTGAAACATTCATTTCTTGCATTAAAACAGATTGGCATGATTATCGTTAAATATTGTTCTTCAGGTTTTGCTATTATGAATAACACATAAGCATTATTTATCTTTTATATAATGTATACACATGACTTGTAATCCTTTGGTAACGATGAATAGAAAATTTTGCGTGACTCTTCTTGTATCAATAAATTTGCATTTACATTTATTAGCTAATCGGTTTCCAAATATGAAAAACAAGCTGCTGTCACAAGTGTAAAAATATCCCCATGGCATTTCCTGGTCTACGGCAGCAGCTTCTAATGGTGCTCACACTACTATATTATGACTATCGACCCAATCAGCAAATACTTTACCGCACTCGTGCAACATCGCACACTCACCAGGAAGCTTCGTCACAACACACCCTACAACTAGATGTTCTGCGGTTTCGGACTGGTTACCGCAACGGATATATCTTGGCCAGGTGGAAAGTCCCCACTGATGAAGCGAATTTGCTGTTAGGCAGGTTCTTGACCGAAGCCGACTAGCTTCCACCCAGTGCCTTCTATTGCTGGTGGAGAATCCTGGCAACTTCTCCCCCAGTTTCAAGGAGTTTATGTCCCCGACCCATCCAGGGATTGAATTCGTCCAAACCGACTTCCATCTCGTATATGCATCTCTGTCGGTAGTCAATGGCAACAACCAGGTGTTAACTTGGCTGACACGCAGCTACTCCCCTAGCGAAGGATTCATATTTCACACCTATATGAGAAAAAAGCTCACAATCTACCTTCGTCGCTCACACTCTGCCAACACTGGGTTATGGAAAATTAAGTGTGAACATCTGGAAGACACGCCCATAACCACCCTTCTCCTCATCGTCGGAAAACAAAGACACATGGAAATGGAAAACAGGTCGCGATAGCATTATAAATCATGCAACGGTACATTTTCTTCCACAAAAAGATCTTACAAGAACGAACTTGTTTCTATCCTGTTGCGTGGTGTGATATTCTTTAACAAGGGGTGAGTGGATTACACTAATTCAATTTTCTTAAATTTCTTTCTGATCTACAACAGACTGTATCAGCAACTTTTCTGCATAATTTTACCTCTCTTTGCCTATGATGACATAATATGTCTTGGTTGCACGTGGTTGATCATACTTTACAATATCATGGTTTAGCTAGTTTTGTTTATCTAGTGCAGTCTGGTAATTCTTGAGGTCAGAGAAACTATCATTTGTTTACTTCATGCTATCTGGACGTTAGCATTATAATTATGTAACTTAAAATATTCATGAATCTATACTAATAGCGTTCAAGTGTTAGACTATTATATTAAATATTATTAGACTGGCTTAGCCCTTTGTACCATTTGAACATGTTATTTTGGCTGACTTTAGACCCTATCGTTACCCCTGTCTGAGGGCATTCCAGTCCTGCAGACAAGCAAGGAAGTTTAACACGGAGAAATCTGACGGCCTGTTTATATTTATATCAGGTCAGATTTCAATCCCTTCAAAGTATGGACATAGAGAAGACCTGTCCAATCTCCTATCACTGCTTCAAACGGCACCCCTACAACCAAGACCTGAGAGCTGGCCAGTTCGGATAAGGACCTCAGCTGCCACCAAGCTAAGAGTTACAACAATTTGAAAATATCGTGGGTTTTTTTGTGTTAGTGTCCCTTGATGAAATAAACATTTTAAAACACATGTAAATACGTATCATACTATTTAAACATCATAAATCCGACTTAGTTTTATTGTCAATTATATGTGGGACTGGAACTTGTTTATTCATTACTTATTGTATTGTGAAGGTGCTCAGACGAGCCACTATTGTTTAATATTCATGTAATATGTAACGGGAATACATAAGATTTGCAGACCTCTATAATTTAATCTTAATTAACAGGGCGATTCCGTGAGTGTAGGAGCTGACAACCTATGCAAAACACTCGAATGGTGTGGAGATTTATTACATAAAAGTTTATTAGATTTAGAAAAATTAACCCCCACCTTAAATACCACATTACAGCTGCCATCTCATTAATGAAATCGCTTTATTTTCTTTTTACAGAAATGCATACTGGGCGATTCCAATGTTCTCAGACTACGAGGTTTGGTTGCCACCCCTTTATATATATCTTCTATTATACATAACGCCTTCTTCATATTATCTATTGGAATTGGAAATGCTATGGTAGATAATATGATTTTGAAAGGTGAGTTTAACTGTGACCCACCTCCTCAATCTGGTATTCTATAAACGTGTTCAAAATTAGGTTTACATTTTGCTTCGTACTTTTGATACCTAAAGAGAATAAAATAGGCTCAAGGCGTATACGTTTTGAAAATGAAAACAAAATCCATCACTCACCATAGTTGTGTATCTGACTTGGTGTTTTTCAAGAGAATGCTCCCACAAAACAGAGGCTGCTTCCATGGAAATTGACAGTGTACTCTTCAGATGCTTGATGCTCTTCTTTCCATGCATCATATCTTTGTGGATTTTCCCTCTGCATCCAACCTCCTGTCAGTGCACAGATAGTGTAAACTAAGGACATACACGTCAATTACAAGTCCAGTTAATGAATTGCTGATGCTTCCGACACCGATCAGCGATTTATATCCCAACGTTAGTCACGAACCATAAAAAACTGCAAATTTTAAGATGCCATTCTTCTCAGTTATGAAGTTGTAGTGGCGTTTATATTCCTCTTTGACAATTACAGCCACTGTCCATATATTTACCAACATGTTTGAAAGAATACGGACCCATTTCTCTTGACCTTGATGGCATTGTACATACTTCGTTGATTAGGAATGGTTGCGGTCTGCTTGTGGAATTTGGGTCTCTGAGCGATGTAAAATCAGATGGTACTGCTATTAACATGCAGACACACCATACTCATTTTAGTGCTAGTCCATGTTGTTTATCATATTGTAGAGTCAGTCTTCGATCATTGCCAAATTGGTGGCATGCCAAGTTTGTCGTCCTCATTACTTCCATACATAATTATTTTCCCTTAATTTCTTGACAGTAGAACTTCTATGGGTGAAGGTAAGAGCGGTTGTTGAATCGCCGGTATGCCAACTATGGAATCTGTTGATGTTGACGCAATTTATTCAAGTGACATATAACTAAGTGGTGATGGTGCTGAGATTGTTGGCAGTGGTGATGGTGCTGACGTAGATGGCAATGGTAATGGTGCTGACGTAGATGGCTGTGGTGATGGTGCTCACGGAGATGGAAGTGGTAATTGTGCTGACGTAGATGGCTGTGGTACTGGTGTTGACGTAGATGGAAGAGGTGATGGTGCTGACGTAGATGGCTGTGGTGATGGTGCTCACGGAGATGGAAGTGGTAATGGTGTTGACGTAGATGGCTGTGGTAATGGTGTTGACGTAGATGGAAGAAGTGATGGTGCTGACGTAGATGACAGTGATGATGGTGGTAACGTAAATGACAGTGGGAATTATTATGCCTACGTAGATGGAAGTGGTAATGGTGCTGTCGCAGGTGGAATTGGTAAAGGTGCTGACGTAGATGGAAGTGATGATGGTGCTGACGTAGATGGCAGGAGTGATGGTGGTGACGTAGATGGAAGTGGTGATGGTGCTGACGTAGATGGCAAGAGTGATGGTGCTGACGTAGATGGAAGTGGTGATGGTGCTGACGTAGATGGCAGGAGTGATGGTGCTGACGTAGATGGAAGTGGTGATGGTGCTGACGTAGATGGCAGGAGTGATGGTGCTGACGTAGATGGCAGGAGTGATGGTGCTGACGTAGATGGAAGTGGTACTGGTACTGTAGTAGATGGAAGTGGTGATGTTGCTGACGTAGATGGAGGTTGTAATGATGCTGTCGTAGATGGAAGTAGTGATGGTGCTGTCGTAGATGGAAGTGGTGATGGTGTTAATGTAGATGGAGGTTGTAACGGCGCTGACTAAGATTGAAGTGGTAATGGTGCTGACGTAGATGGCAGGAGTGATGGTGCTGACGGAGATGGAAGTGGTGATGGTGCTGACGTAGATGAAGTCGTAATTGTGCTGACATAGATGCCAGTGGTGATGGTGCTGAGGTAGATGGCAGTGGTGATGGTGCTGACTAGGTGGAGGTTGTAATGGTGCTGACGTAGATGGAAGTGGTACTGGTCCTGTCGTAGATGGAAGTGGTAATGTTGCTGACGTAGATGGAGGTTGTAATGGTGCTGTCGTAGATGGAAGTGGTGATGTTGCTGACGTAGATGGAGGTTGTAATGGTGCTGTCGTAGATGGAAGTGGTGATGGTGTTAATGTAGATGGAGGTTGTAACGGCGCTGACTTAGATGGAAGTGGTACTGGTGCTGTCGTAGATGGAGGTGGTAATGGTGATGACGTATATGGAAGTGGTGATGGTGTTAATGTAGATGGAGGTTGTAATGGTGCTGTCGTAGATGGAAGTGGTGATGGTGTTAATGTAGATGGAGGTTGTAACGGCGCTGACTTAGATGGAAGTGGTACTGGTGCTGTCGTAGATGGAGGTGGTAATGGTGATGACGTATATGGAAGTGGTGATGTTGCTGACGTAGATGGAGGTTGTAATGGTGCTGTTGTAGATAGAAGTGGTGATGGTGCTGATGTAGATGGAGGTTGTAACGGCGCTGACTTAATTTGAACTTTAAACTAAGAACACAACACATACCGCTCAACAACCATTTAAGCAAAATTACAAAAGACACATCCCCTTCCTGCCCCCTATGTCAACACCCCAAAGAAACAGTAACACACCACTTGCTTGAATGTCAACCTCTTGAAGACCTGAGATGCACATTCCTCACACCAAATCCAAGCATCAGTAACACACTTTATAGTCACCTGGAACAACTACAAAATAGTTTAACTTCTACGTCATTGCACAAGACCGAAGGGCTAGAGCTCAGGTGGTCGCTGGTTCGGATAAGCAAGTAAGTAAGTAAGACTTAAATGGAAGTGGTAATGGTGCTGAGTAAATGGAAGTGATGATGGTGCTGACGTAGATGGAAGTGATGATGGTGATGATGTAGATGGAAGTCATGATGGTGCTGACGTAGATGGAAGTGATGATGGTGCTGACGTAGATGGAAGTGATCATGGTGCTGACGTAGATGGCAGTGGTGATAGTGCTGACGTAGATGGAAGTGGTAATGGCGATGGCATATAAGGAAGTGGTGATGGTATTAACGTAAATGACAGCGGTGATAATGTTGACGTAGATGACAGCGGTGAGGGTGCTGACGTAAATGCACCCAGTTTCAAGGGCGATGAGCATTCATTCTTATTCAACATTTGTTTGTTTAAGCGTGCATCTATAGTCTATAGTAAAATTATATGGTGATGTACACTTCATCTGTATAACATGTTTGTGCCCTAGGAAAGCTTTCTCTTGATTTTGCAATACCACAAGTTTTACATCATTTCGTAAGCACGACTTGTCAGAAAGAAGTTATTAATTTTGTATAAGGTTACATGAAACAACTGAAAATATTTTACATACATTCACTCTTTACGTTACTGCGTACCAAAGCACACAAGCCAGAAATGCAGCTTTGTCAAAAATAGAAGCTAGAGCAAATGAAATAGGAAACAAAATATGTGAGAAAATCCTTTTTAATAGATTGGTGACAATGGATGAGACTACCAATGATGAAATCTATCAATATTATCCAGAGACGAAACGCCACTCAAAACAATGTAAAACCTATGATGAACACCCCTGTTTGTGTTTTGTTGTATGTTTTTTCATTGTTTATTGGTGGGAGGGGGGAGAGGGTGAGGGTGGCACATGGAAGGCATCATTATATTTGAAAATATTCCAAAGAACAAGGCAATAAACGGAGAATACGACTCACAACCCTTGAATAGTCCGAAGCAGAAATTGGCTCCAGAATATATACAGGGAAACTTTGAAACGAGGTTCTGCTTTTGTAGCAGTAGATTATTGAGGTTTGAAATCATACCGCATCCATCCTACGATTTGGCCCTAATGAGTTATAGTTGAAAAACATCCCAAAAATTACAGAGTTAAAAAATAATCGTAAATGCACAAAGTTAAATAACACAAAACTCGTCTTATTGTAACTGTGTTTGTTTGTTTGTTTTTTCCCTTTTTCCTTTTTTATTCTTGGGTAAAAATTAATTCATTTGAAAATTATAACAATGCACAAGAAAACTGGCTAGATTAATACAATATTATATATATATATATATAATATATATATATATATATATATATATATATATATATATATATATATATATATATATATATATACTAGTAAAAAGCCCACAATTTCGCGGGGAAATTATACCCATTCGATATTATACCCACCATCATTTAGTGAGGGCAGATTGGTAAACAACGTTGTCTGTGTAACTTGGTACATCCTCTGTTGATTTTTCTGTGTGGCCCAACATGAAGTGTAAGCCGCTATAGCCTCTGACCCGTGACACAGCAACATATAGTTGTCCGTGTGTGAAAACAGGTTGTGGTAAGAAAATCAACTGCGAAAATAAACCTGAAGTAGCAGACGTGAGCAGAGTTGAAAGACAAATCTTGGGATCGAGAACTTACCTTACAGTACAGTACTCTGGTGATCATGTTTGGTGGCGTTTGGCACCGTTTTTACGCACCTCCGTTGGCGCTGCTGGTTGATTAATGAAAATGTTGCTGCTTGAAGCTCGAAGGAAAAATTAACGATAAGTGTTGAATTGTAAGCCTCAATTTAATAGACGAAGACATAATGTGGACGTTTCTGATTTCCCCTTTATAAACAAAAACACGACGAATAAGACACTAAGAACGAATGAGAGATGTGTAGTGTGAATGCGTAGATAAGGTAAATAGACAATGATGGGACGGGAAGTTTTTGAAAAACAACAAAAACAAACCCAGAAAAAAAGAAGAAGAAAAAAAAGGAAAAAAAACCCAATAAAATGACAATTCATAACATTTAATAAGGTCTTTCTAAAGCCTTATAATGCAACTTACATTTTCTTGTTTTAAATTTCGATTTTTTAGATTATTATTATTTTTAATTTATTACCAAAGAAGTTAAACCTGGGTATTATCCACCCGGAACCATCACATTCAAAGCATCAAAGGGACAATAATAATACGTGATGTCATAAATAGATGAAAGCTGTTGAAAACTTAGTGTAGATCTCAAATCCTTAAAGTAATTAAGTGAATACATTATTTCGAAGGCGACGATTTGCGTAAAAACGCCAAACGCCAAACTGACAACTTTTTTACAGTGTCGAAATTGGTTGGTTTTGAGAGTGGTGGTGTCGTCGGTACATATTTCATGATATTGGTTTAACTCATCGAACTTTCAAACCTACTTTAAATTATAAAAGGAAATCAAATTATCTATTTATCTATCTGTAAAAGATACATTTCTAATTTTCAAATCTTTCAGTAGAGTTGTGCGCCGTATAATTTTTTTATTGACTCAAATGGCACAATGTTCTCCACAAGGCTAGACTATATTTTTTAAGAAAGAATTTTCAATTCCATTGTATTTATCTTCCAACAACAGTCTACACGTTTTTATATTTCTCTTTCTTCTTCTTCTTCTTCTTCGTTCCCGTCACGTCACATGGTCAGTCCGGTCTGGTGAATGAAGCCCACAGTGGTCCTGAGGTCGTCCTCACTTCCGTACAGCTTCTTTGAGTATGGGGTTGGGTCAGGCCAGAAGTTCCTTCTCAACTTGTTGTACTTTGGACATTCCATTAGGACATGATGTCCATTTTCATTTTCAAGTCCGCAGTCACATTGTCCAAAGGCACCTGCTCTGGACATCCTCCACATATGTTCCTTTAACTGGTTGTGTCCAGTTCTCAGTCTGAAGATGATGACCTGTTCCTTTCTGTCGAGCACCTTGATTGGGTCATTCATGTTGTATTCTGGGTGCTTCTCTCTCCATCTCTGAGACTGGATAAATTTGGCCATTTTGTTAATTTCTCCTGTTGAGTACATTGGGGAGGGTTGCTGCATGCGACTGCCTGCCTTTGCCAGTTGGTCAGCGATCTGATTTCCAAGTATCCCACAGTGTCCTGGAATCCACTGCAGTACCATGTTGGTAAACTTGCTTAGCTTCATGAGGTCTTCCACCAAGGCGTCTATATCATCCGCAAAGGACATCATTATATCCTCCAGAATTTTCTTAGCATCTGTTAAAATCACTATGTGTCTTGGTTTTTCATTTTCTGAGAGGATTTGCTTAACAGCTTCATGGATTGCATCTGCCTCTGACTTGTAGATTGAAGTGCGAGTACCAGTCGGTTTGCTGATCTCCTTTTGTTGACCATTTGTGTACTCGATGTGCACTCCCAGGCCCCGCATGTGTGTTCTTTATTGCATGAACCATCTGTATAGATTCTTGTCCATTTTTTTTCAGGGTAGTTTTGATCTATGCACTTCTGTACAGACTTCTTGATTTCTTCGCCGTGTTTTTGTTTTGTTGAAATGTCACCAACGGAAGTCTTGATTTTCAAGTGATTTTGCCTTTTCCAAATTGGTACTCTGATATTTGCTTTGCATTTTTGGGTCATTATTCCGTCAAGTTCGTGATCTTTTTAAATTTGCTGGGCTTTTTCAATAAAGTGGGATCTTTTCAGCCGCCTAGTTTTCTTTTGTTGCGCTCTAGCGTGAAGAGGCTGATCTGTCATTGTTTTCACGTCTGTGTATTGTTTCAAAATTTTTGATTCCCTTCTTTCTGATAGAGATGTAAGTCCTGTTATGGTTTCCATTGCATGAATCGGTGTCGATTTCATTCCTCCACTTATTATCCTCATGTTGCTGTTTTGCACTTTGTCCAGTTTTTCCATTTGAGTTTTGGAGCAGTTTCCCCATGCAGATATCCCGTATTCTAGCGCTGGTCTCACATATCCTGTGTAAGTTTGTTTCAGTATATCGGAGCTAGCTCCCCAAGTTGTTCCAGCTAGTTTTTTCAAGAGATGTGTTCGCTTTACCCCAACTTTCTGACTGTTGCTGATTTGATTTTTCCATGTTAGTCTTGGGTCAAAATGGACTCCTAGGTATTTTGGTGCGTCGTCTTTTTCTAATTCATGGTCTTCAATACGTAGCTTTGCTTTTTCGTCTTTTGGGGAGAGGCTAAATATTGTGAACTTTGTCTTCACTGCATTTATTTTCATCGCCCAGTTGTCAGTCCATTCTTTGATATTATCCAGTGTGATTTGCATCCTGTGTTGTGCCTTGATTAAATTTTGGTCAGAGCTAATCAGAGCTAGGTCATCTGCGTACATCGACATTTTCACTCCTCGACATAGTGTTTCTCTTATATCATTTACATAGAGAAGAAATAGTGTAGGTGATAGTACTCCACCTTGTGGGACTCCATGTTTTAGTTTTGCTTCTCTACTTTTGTGACCTTGTGTTGTTACTCTTGCCTTTCTTGTTTTTAGGTAGTTTTGTATCCAGTTGAGCATGTTATGGGATACTTTTGATTTTTGTAGTTTATATACCAGACCTTTTTTCCACACTTTGTCGAATGCTTTTTCAAAGTCCACCCATACCACAATTTGTTTCTTTCCATCCTGAAACGAGTCTTCTATTTCTTGGATATGTAGGTTACTTGATTTTCAGTACTCCTGTGTCTTCTGAAACCAGCTTGTTCATTTATAAGCACATTATAGTTTTCAAGATACCACATCAGTCTGGAGTTGATAATTCTTTCTATCAGCTTGCACATGCAGCTTGTAAGACTTATAGGTCGGTAATTTGCGGCTTCATTTGCTTGTTTTCCTTCTTTCTTAATTGGGACAATAAAAGCCTTTTTCCATATATCTGGTATTTTACCAGTTTTCCAAGTGCTGTTTAGAGTTGTAATAGCTTCTTTTTTCGCTGTCTTTCCAAGATGGATAAGCATCTCATTTGTTACTTCGTCTGGACCTGGCGATTTCTTTGTTTTTAACACTTTGAGAGAGCTTTCTAGTTCTTCCATAGTTAGCTTCTTTGTCATTACTTCATCTATGGCTTCCTTGAGTTCCTTTTTTTTGTTTTCTGCATTCTTTTCTAACCCTTTCCTTCAGTTCTTTTTCTATTGTGTTGTCACTAATTTTTTTGAACTGCTCCATGAATAGGTCTGCAGCTTGTTGTGGACTGACAAGTTCTCCTTCTTTTTCCAAAGCGTAGTGATTCGGTTCTCTATTTAGGGCTTTTGTAAGTTTCCAAAGTTTATTTCCATCTTTTTCGAAGTTAAGGCTATGTGTTTTTTCTTTCCATGCCATTTTGGATGTCGTTGCCATTTCTTTTTTAAAGGTAGCTTCTGCCTCTTTATATGCTGCAATATTGTCATCACAGGGGTCTGCTTCAGCCTTTTCTCTTGTTTCCGATACTTCATTACTTAACTGATTAAGATCGTCTGTCCAGAGTGGTATATAATTTTTTCTTGCTCCCCTTGGGATACTTTCTTTTCCTGCTTTTATGATGGCCTTTGTCAGTTCTTTTGCACTTTTGTTGACATTCTTGGTTTTACAGTTTATGTTTTTGCAGTGGCTGTCTGTAAGTTGTTCAAAGCTTTCCCATTTTGCTCTTTTGTAGTTCCATCTTGGGATAGTTTGTGTTTTGTTTTCATTTTGATGATAGAGGTTTGGGATGATTGGCCTATGGTCGCTACCACCCAGTTGGGGCTGTACTGTTCTATTTATCGTCTTTGCTATATCATCTGTGGCAAACGTAAGATCTGGGGTAGATGTGGTTTTCCACGCTCTTGAGAAATATGTGTCCTCATCTTCATCATCATACAATAGTTGAAGATTTGTTTCAATTTGCCAGTTTTCTACTGTTTCACCACGTTTGTCCATATCTCCATATCCCCAGCTTTGAGAGTGACTGTTAAAGTCCCCTAGTACCAGACATCTTTCTTCCTGGATTTTTATCTTGTCTAAATGAAGCTCTTTGTTTGGTGGGCAATAGCAGTTAAAAATCAGGAGTTCTTTCTTTCCGATACATACTTTAATTTGCTGTATTTCTGATTGCTCTTGTGTATCAATTTTTATGCCTGCGGTGGGGTAGTCGTTTTTTACTAATGTCATCACGCCTCCTTTGTGATCCTTTCTATCATGCCTTATTACCTGGTACCCTCTGATGGCAAATCTCATGTTGTCCGTGAGGTGAGTTTCTTGAATGCAGGCAATTTTGATGTCCTGCTCTTTGAGTCTCTTTTCAAGGGCTATTTTCTTCTTCGCAACGCCCTCAGCATTCCATTGGAGGATTTTAATTGTGTTTGGTGTTCCAGTCGCATGTAACCCTGATCCTCCTCCCCTGGTTCCGCAAGATGAAGTCAAGGTACCACCAGATCGCTTGGGTGGGCCATTGAGGCCCGGCACTAGGCCCGTCCGGCGGGATTCCACGGGCTTCGCACCACATCGGATTTGATTATTGTGACGTGTCATATTGGGATTTAAGCATGCAGTGGCAGTTTCCAGTTTTCTGAGATATTTGCGCCTTCCGGCCCCGCTGCTCTGTCTTCGGCGTGCTGTTTTTCAGGATTTGCTTCCTTAGCCTTTGACCATCCAAGGTCTGTCCACAAGGCAGTGGCGGTTTTGCTTCAGAGTGTCCTTCTCCTAGATCGATTGCGGTCCCCTGTTAACGAACTCGATCTGTCCGGGTTTTTGTTCGGAGTGTCCTTCTCTAGATGGATTGCGGTCCCCCGTTTACGAACTCCATCTGTCCAGGTTTTTGCTCAGAGTGTCCTTCTCTTAGATGGATGTCGGTCCCCCGATGACGAGCTCCATCTACCCGTGGTCAGATGGTCTAAGTTGGGAATCCGGGAGGATGTCCTGTAGAGAGTCAGTCCCTTTTCACCCCTCTCTTTCAAAACTGCATTACACAGGTCCTCCCCGCCTCCCTTCTTTTCACTTAATTGATTGCGCACCTTTTAGAAATATCTAGCATTCTATTTTAATTCGTGCTTCCTTACAAAGGAGCATACTAATTTCCTGCCAACCAATGTTTTTTATTCATCTTAACTACGCCACTACCACATTATCTCATTCATCTGTGGCGTTTCATTCATCCTGTTTTGTTGATAAAGGGGAAACCCGAAACGTTCATTTGATCTGTTTATGTAATTAAATTGAAACTTACTTTCAATTTCACATTATCATTTATTTCTTCGAGCTTCGAGCAGCAACATTTACATAAAGTGAATACATTATACTGGGGATGTAGGAGATTTCGGAATGTCTCCCTTTTACTTAACTTATGGGAACACAAACACCCTATCACCTTTACTAAGACTTATGACTAACCCTAATAGAAAAAATTCTTCGATCTCGATCTAACCCTAATAGTAAAAAAGACCCTCGCACTGCTTTGCACTACCCTTCAATACTTCACAAATCAAAATGGCGACTGAATATCAAAACAATGGTCAAATCCATCTGTCAACTTTTGGTTGTTCTTCCGGTCGTAAAAACGCCAAACCGACAACTTTTTACAGTGACGTAATTGGTTGATTTTGAGAGTGTTAGTGTCGTCGGTACGTATTTTATGATATCTGTGTGACTCAACGAACTTTCAAACTGACTTTAAATTATAAAAGGATATCAAGTTATCTGTTTATCTATCAGTAACAAATACATTTCTAATTTACAAATCTTTCAGTAGAGTTGTACGCCGTACAATTTTTTTTATTGACTCAAATAAGCACAATGTTCTCCACAATGCTATATTTTTTAAAGAAAGGATATATATGTATATATATATATATATATATATATATATATATATATATATATATATATATATATATATATATATATATCGTATATATATAAATTATGCCCTTTCGCCACGACATCATAAGATATCGTCGCCTAAGGATTCCACGAAGGAATATATATAATTAATCAAACAGGATGTCTGATGTCAACAGGAATCATCCATGTTGTCCAAGTGAGCAAACTGGGGGTTAATAATTTTGCTCAAGGAAAAAAACGAAAGTGCCTGAAGCAAGCCTCGAACTCGGGACTTTCCGAGTCACCGTGCAATGCCTTAACTACTCCGCCACTTCGCCGAAAAAAAATCTAAATATGGTATTTGGGGGAACTAAGGAAAATATTCGTTTTACTACTGTGCAGTCAGATGATATTTCCTAATGATAGAATACACTTATCTCCTGGTAACGTTGAGATCTCGGTTGTTGTTTAAATTTGTTAGAGGGTAAATTTAAATGTCGCACATTGCTCACTAGAGCTTGAATTACAGTGCTCTTTTGGACATTTCCAATGTACCACTATTCGCGCTAGCTAAAAACAACAAAAAACTGGCGATTCGACATATAACAACGCATAAACATAAATTTGACAAATTATGCCGGTTCAAAAACTAAAAAAAGCAAACTGGAATTGCAATTGTACAAAGCCATACGTAAAAGACTAATATAATAGTTTTGCAATACCGATGCTGGTATCCATCGGTGAACGATAAATTCCAGATCTGGTGACAGACATTCGGTCGACATTTTCTAATCAGTTCTGTGCCTAAAATTATCTAATTAGTGTATAATTATTTTTGCCCGACAGTATATAAGTGTATATACGTACCTACGAGTGTACCTAAATTTAAATGTTTTATCAAAAAATGTGTCCTGAATTAATCCTTCTTACAGAAACCTTCGTTTTTCTCTCTTATCATTGCAGCATCTTGGGGGACACTCTTGCTGGAGCACTTCGCCATATACTTATATCTTCAGAATATGATGTATTTTAATGAATGGGTTTTATGTAAACGTAAAAATCAATAATGCTGTATCTTATTCACTGAAAATGACATTGATAGTTTAACTTATCTTCAGCGTATGATAATAGAGTGGTGATTGGTGGACAGTGGCCTTTTTCTGCAGTACACTTTTTTTATTCAATTTTCCAGAGTACGTTTATTTCAATAATAATCTATTAAAATGACTTCCTACAGGTCAAAAATGTCCAATAACAAAACAAAACAAAACAAAACAGAAACAAGCAAACAAATTTTAAAAAAACAAGCTCGAGACTCCTCAAGATAGACATTTTTGGTACAATTTAGACAAGATGGTGTCAACTTATCGATAATTGAAATAAAAGTTATTTATTCAAAATGAAAATAAAAATGTTTTGTAAGTATACGCTAGATTACAGTACAAAGTTATTGTATCGTGTTTGGTATTGGTTTTTCTTTTCATTTCAATATTTTCTATCCGCGTTTAAAGGTCAAATAATAGATATATGAAATCAAAGTGTCCAGAGATAAACGATGAAAACTCCCGATACTCGGAACAACAACAAAACAAGAAACCTCGGCATTTAATTTTGAAATCCTCCACTCAGAACAATTCACATCTTTACTCTTTCTTCCCATCCACTATCCTAA
>NC_088360.1:68961816-68989316 GCF_034508935.2 Berghia stephanieae | reverse complement strand
AGAGCATCAATAGAAGGAATGAATTGGACGTTAGTCAACCCGTTGTTATTGCTTTTAGACAGCATTTTATAATTAACTTATCACTAAGTTATATCAATCAGACAATGAACGTTCGCGTTTGCAGTTTTGTGTGTTAATATGTTATACCCCGATGGAGATGTCGTGAGTATTTTTCCAATACGCATAACATCCATACATTTGCAATCCGATTTAAGTTTAAAAGCAACGTAGACCACGGAAATTTTTCAATTTTGTGGACAATAAAGATTTGTTATTTATCGTCATTATTATTATTATTATTATTATTATTATTATTATTATTATTATTATTATTATTATTATTATTATTATTATTATTATTATTATTATTATTAATTATTATTATTATTATTATTATTATTATTATTATAAAACAAATCGACAGTGTTCCCGTGGCAGGTGAAACGGGTACTCCTCGGGACTACTCGCATTCGCACCCCCCCCCCCCAACCACCACCGCCACCACACACACGCACACAGCTCTTTTTTTTTGGGGGGGGGGGGGGTGGCGTTGTTTGTAGAGTATAATTCAGGGTTACAATGCCCACCCCTGTCATCACGTAGTCAAGGCTTTTTGGCATCTGCCAATCCCAAATGTCTGTGTCAAGGTCGACCGTCATGTCGCGTCAACGGGTGAGGAGGAAAAAAAAAAAAAAAAGAACTGGCATATTATTATATCATTACATTGAAAATTATGAAAACTATTTTTTATTTTGTATGAAATCCTTTATAAATTTTACGATGATCAAGAACGAAACTTTTGCCATCTACCTCTTCCTGGCGCAACATTTATAAAAATATTATTTTAAAAAAATAATAACACAGCATTTATTTGGCGCATTATCCACGTGCTCAAAGCGCTTTACAAGGGGTCCCAAGGCAACAGCAATATTAAACTTGAAAGACGAGACATGACGCCTGTCAGGCGATGTGACATTTTTTCCTAACAAATTCAACACACGGCCATGTACTCATTTTACACCTGAGTACGGTGAGAAAATTTGAGTAAAGAGCATTTTCCAAGGACTCAACTCTGCGCAACGCAGAGCGGGTCTCGAAACCTGAACCTTCCGATCTGGAAGCGAGAGTCATACCACAAAACAGGGAGGAGCACTGTTCTGTCGGCCACATAACCTCAATATTAATTAAATTTTATTTCTAATTTCATCAATTTTTGGAGTAAAAACATAGTTCTTGGTATCAAACCTATTGTAAATTTAACGCTGATCACGAATCTGACGTCAAAACAACGAAAATCCGAAAAAAATTGTCCAATTTTTTATACTGCCACGCGCCCGATCTCCGATCGCCTCGAAAAATATTAAGCAAAGCGGGCTTTGCGAGCGATGGACCGTACCTAGGTTTATCGGCCAGGTATTTGGCCACACACATTGCGTTTTCACCCCGGTTTGCCTGATCGGGGTCTGGACCAGGATCATATCCGGGCGTGTATGGAGCCTTTAAAGGTGGTGGTGGTCGCTATAGTTTTGATAACGATGTGGAGGTTGTTGTGATAGTAGTAGTAATTATGATGTGGTGGTAGTTGTAGTTAGTAGAGGTAGTTTATCTAACTAACTGTAAATAATACAATAAACGGGATCGGAACTATTCTCATTAAAGTAATCTGACAGATAAGCTGATAGATTTCAAGATGTAAACGAATGATCAAGTCGGAGTCGGAGAGGTGGGGACGGGCACCTTTTCTTTCCTTCTCAAACTAACACACTCTCATTCAACTTCAAGCTATTTGACAATACGCCATATTGACCCCCTCGTGGATCTTTACCTTGCAGTGGTGAGGGGGCTTGAGCCACACGGGAGGGCAAAGGTGTAAATCCCGGTCGACCGTCACGAGACCATCCCGGGTATCGAGCCAACGAGCCACATGAGCTGCTCGCCCCGGTGTGTGACTAAATTTGATCCAACGCGGTGCCCGAATAGCAGCCCTATCCCGGGCGCCACACTATTATCTTCATGTCGAGTCCCAATCAGTCCCGTCAATGGCGAAGCGGTCTGCCGCCTAGCAAAATAATACCGCGTTCGTGTCGCCAGGGTCGTCGGCACGTCCGAGAAAAAAGCAAACGTCCCATGCATCAATTGATTCGCGGCCTGCCAATCGGAAAATGCGACGGCGGGGATGGCGAACTGACGCACATATTGTCCCTGAACGTCGAGAGCCAGAGTATGGCAAAAAATGAGCTTTTATCAAAGCTATTGGCCGCCCATTGCGTAGACTTCCTCCTGTTACAGGAGACCCACCTTTACTCAGGCGCGCAATCTTCCCGATTCCAGATCCCAGGCTATACGGAGGACACTTCGAGGCTCAAAGGAGGGGTTAGCGTTTACGCTAAAGAGCCATCGAAGGTAAGGGTCACTGAGAGCGTAACGGACAGCAATGGGGTGAACCGAATTTCCGTGGAAGTAGGTGGACTGTGTTTGCATTATATCTACAAACCACCTAGAGCGACTTGGACTACACCACCGGTACCGGTGGTCAGCCATCCTTCCATCTGTCTGGGAGACTTTAATAGCCACCATCACGAATGGGGCGAACGAGGCAGGAAGACAACTCCGCTCATGGATGGACTGTAATGATCTACACCTAGTGTACGATCCTACAGCCAAGGGTACCTTCCGAGGTACCCGCCATAAGAAGGAGTATACTCCAGACCTCACCCTTGTAACGAAAGGCGCGAACGGTGAACCGCTGCATGTGAAGCGAACAGTCCTCGGGGACTTTCCGCATAGCCAGCACAGGCCGGTTCTTGTCATAGCTGGGGTGACAATACCGAGGGTGCAGTCTCTCCCACTTTGCAGATGGAACTTCAGGAAGGCTGACTGGGAGGAATTCAGTTCCTATATCGAGCAGGTCTGCCCTGCCATTCCTCCCAAGTCCAAGAATATAACCAGATTCAGTAGGCTACTGGTTAAGAGCGCTCAACGCTCTATTCAACGGGGCAAACGGAAATTCTACACCCCTTGCTGGACAGCAGAATCGGAAGAGCTGTACCGAGAGTACCAGCAGACCCAGTCCCAGGACGCAGCCGATAGACTACTTCAGTCTCTGGCAGAGGGAAGGAAGCAACGGTGGCAGGAGACCGTGGAAAGTCTCGACTTTACACACTCCAGCCGCCACGCTTGGCGTTTGATAAAGAAATTGGACCCAGATCGAATTACGCGAAGACTGCACCGGAATGCGAGGCAGACACAATTGCCAAAAACATTAAGAACCGTAGTAAGCGGGTCCCTAATCAGGCTTTTGAGCGCGGTGTCCGCAAGGCGTACCGTACGATTTTGGACTCGCTACCTGCGGAGGAGTCGGACTGGACGGCCCCGTTCAGCCCCCGAGAAGTGGGTGCAGCCATTAGCGAAGTGAAGAACTGCAAAGCACCAGGGATAGATGGTGTATATCCCGATATGGTGACGCATCTGGGCCCCAGGGCACGGGCCTGGCTAGCAGAGGCAATGTCCGACGTCCTTGCAAAAGGAAAGCTTCCACAAGTGTGGAAGCATGCGAAGATAGTTGCCATCCTGAAGCCAGGGAAACCGGCGAAGGAAGCAGACAGTTACAGACCCATATCGCTGCTGAGTTGTCTACAAATTGTTGGAGCGTGTTCTATTAAACCGATGGGGGCCGGTCCTAGACGCTGCCCTGCCACCCGAGCAGGCAGGCTTCAGGGAAGGGAGGTGCACCACGGAGCACGTCATTGCCCTTACAGAGCATATTGAGCACGGGTTCGAGAGAAAACAGCAAACAGGCGCTGTCTTTATAGACCTATCAGCGGCGTACGATACGGTTTGGTGCGAAGGGTTGATGCTCAAACTTGCAAAAATCATAAGGTGCAAAAAGACCCTGAAGTTGTTCTCTTCGATCTTAGAGGAAAGGCAATTCCACGTCGCGCCAGGAGACGTCACGAGCAAAGTAAGGAAACTGAAGAATGGGGTCCCTCAGGGGTCATTACTTGCGCCAATGTTGTTTAACGTTTACATTAGCGATATGCCGAACACTTCCTCCCTAAGGCTAGGATACGCGGACGACTGGGCACTCGTTACTCAGAGTAAAGTGTGGACCCGTCTCGAGAGCGTACTCAGCGAGGACGTCACCAGACTCAAATCCTACTTGACAAGTGGTACCTGAAGATGAACACTTCAAAAGCCGTGGCCACTGCATTTCACTTATGCAGTGGCTGGCACACCCGCAAACTGAATGTCCTAGTCGGGGACCAGCCACTCCCATATGAGCCGCATCCAAAATATTTAGGGGTGACGTTTTGGATCACAGCCTTACCTATCGGGTGCATCTCGAAGGGGTTGCCCGGAAGATAGAGAAGCGGAATAGTCTTCTGAGGAAGCTGGTGGGATCGACTTGGGGCGCTAGCCAAGCGCTCCTGAGAACGTCCGCCTTGGCACTATGCTATTCCACCGCGGAGTATTGCGCTCCAGTGTGGGGTAGAAGCAGAAACGTTGAGAAGGTGGATGTAAAACTTCGAAGGTCGATGCACATAGTGTCGGGAACGCTAGCAACAACCCCTAGAGAATGGGGCCCGATAATGGCAGCGATCCAGCCCCCCGATGTCCGGAGGGAAACGATCATGGGAAACTGGCTGAGTAAGATCAAAGAGAGAGGGAATGGGGATACCCCTCTCATGCGCTTAACGGACGGTGCCCCCGTTTCGAGCCGAAATAAGTCCCGGCAACCTTTGTACACAGAATCCCTGACTACGGACAGAGCTGCACATACGAGATGGAAGTCAGTTTGGATGAATTCAATCCCTCGTGGGGGCGGGGACCTACACTCCTCTAAGCTTGGTGAGAAGTTGCCAGGCTTTGATACCAGTAAGAGGAGACACTGGGTACCTGCGAATCGGCTTCGGTCGAGGAGCTGCCTAACGGCAAGTGCGTTACATCGGTGGGGTCTAACTTCCTGTCCAATATGTCCCCGCTGTGGACAAGAACCCGAGACGGCAGAGCATCTAGTCGAAAGGTGTGTTGTGACGATGCTACCAGGCGGGTTCGCGACGGTGCACGAATGCGGACCGGACTTTGCTGATTGGGTCGATCGTCATAACATAATAGTGTGAACCATAAGAGGCTGCGGCTGTTGTCATATTGAGCAGAAAACACAGTATTCGTGTTCAGTAAGTGGACAAATATTAATTTTCAGAGACGGGAGAGCGCTTCTACTACTGCGAATTGTGATTCCACCGTGAAATCACTATTCGCAGTACTACTGTGAATAAGCACTTCCAATGAGATATTAATGACAGCAATAATCATGAAATCAACAACGATAATGATCATTTAAAAAATCTGATAAATTATCCCTACTTAACATTGTTTCAGATGTCATGCATTTTACTTGTCCACATTTACAAGCCAGTCTACAAAATCATAAAAGTAATGGAAACAATTATATCCACATGACAATTTAAAGTTTGAAAGATAAATAAATAAATGAATAAATAACTAAATAAACAAACAAATAAATTAATGGATAGATAAATAAATAAATTATCACTTTTATTTTTAACATTATTATTATTATTATTATTATTATTATTATATATTATTATTATTATTATTATTATTATTATTATTATATTATTATTATTATTATTATTATTATTATTATCATTATTATTATTATTATTATTATATTTCATTAGGGCCTCATGGACAGAATATTACATTATATTTTGAGTCTAGATGTCAAAATAGAAGAAACAAATAGACATCAATTCAAAACAATCTTCTCGGAATCTGCTATGGTTTCATAATAACAGTGATAAATGCACGTCAAGATTTGTACTTATGTGACCCACCATCTCAAAGTGGGAGTATGTCGGGATGAATGAGGTGCAGGAAACAGTTTATAGACACAAATATTAAACTTGAGGTTAGTTCCCGTGGTGTACAATATAATAGTGGAGGCTAAATCCAATTTTTTACTTTGGAAAATTCTAAAAAAGATATAGATAGAGGGAAATTTACGTCTTTCAAGTCTTTTTTATTGTTTTTAGACAGTAATTGTTATGAGTTGTTCTCACTAAACTGTATCAATCAGACTAAAAACGTGCAAGTTACACATAGTTTTGTGTGACGGTATGCTATTTCCGCTAGCGAATATTGTGAGCTTTTTGGCCAAGCGCAAAGTATGAATAGTCTGTTTCAAAATACATAATCACACATTCCGATATGCTTCCCTCAAACCGTGTTATCTAGATATATAGTATTGTCAAGAATCTTTACATACAGTCTTTGATTTTACTAGACATTATGAATCTTAAGCATGAATAATATATCTTTCATGGTGGTACCAAATGCTAATTCCTTTGATATTTTGCAGTATTTTCATTTGTGGACACAAATCAAATTCAACATTAACCGTACCGATCTGTGTTCCCGGTTCATTGATTGAGGTGCAGGCTTGGGATCGGTCCATTAGAAAAAGGATGTTATTTTAAACAAGAGATATTAATTTTTCTGTGGAATGGTATGAAAGAGTGGCAATCTAACTCACAGTCATCGAACATTTTAAAAGCAATGTTTTATTTTAGATTATTCTCACATCTTTTTCGTAAAAGCAACGCTTTTATAGTTGAAATACTGTAAATGACAATTTGTATAGAGAGATTTCGTAATTAATACCAAGTTTATTTTTGTATGGTGACGAAAATAAGATGTCATTTCTGAATGAATTTCATGAATCGAAGTAAATAACAGTCCTAGGTTGTATCAAAGATAGACCTTCACATTGCCAGTATTCTTGTTTTATTTACAACACACGATCCTCACACATTCAAAGCAGTGTTTGTCGACTTCTTCAAAGCAGTGGATGTAATTTAGCTTATGTCTGCCAAGTTAAATAAATGTCTTATTTTCCATAATCACTTTCCCCTGTATCTTAACCCAAACAAGTTCGATAGAATTCAGGTGAGAATGGTAAGGTGGGAGTCGAAAATTGCTCTATCCAAATTTTTAGATAGTCTCGTCCATAAATCTTTTTGTTTAATTCCCTTTATTCATCATAGGGGAAATTTGTCTCTATGGTCTATTCCAAGGGAAGACTGGAATAACCCAGGGGCTCAATTTGAGCTAGGGCGAGGTGACGTAAAGCCACACAGCGTAGCGGCGGGTGATTGACCTCGGTACCTTTTTGGGTACGAAACAAAGACAATATCACTGAGCCACGCTGCTGTAATTTAGCCTATTGAAATATTAAATAAAATAAATGCTGAATACGTTTGTCTTATTTCTATTCCAAACAAAGAATAATAGTTCTGATTTTAAAGAAGAGTTGTCAAAAGCAATCTGTCATAATGTAACCATGTTTATATCTTTGTTTTAGATGACGTGGGGATTCTGTCTTCACGGCCTAGGACGGTGTGATACGATGCTTTATCCAAAACCAATAACGATGGAGAGTATTATGTTTACCATTCTTTGAAGATATCACTGTTCATTCTGTATGATAATCTCGGTTGTCTGATGAATGTGACTGGAAGACAAGTTCTGAATGTTCAATAATTTCTTGATTTCTTTTTCCCGCATGCACCAAAATTATTATCTTATCTATGCTTACTATAATGTATCGCTTTTACATTCCGTCTTTAGAATGTCATTCTTTTTCAAAAGTAAGGTGACCATTTACTCGTGACTCAGGCAACTAGACTAGAGCATTTATATAGAGCAATAGTGCTTTACAAGGGAGGGGGGGGGGAGCCAACAGCAAATTTGGCCATATTATGATTTTATTGGGACAGAGACAACGCTGTTGGCGGCCAGGTACTCATTTTACACTTGAGTACGGTGAGAGAATGTAAGTAGATGGCCTTGCTATGCGACACTCGGGACACGAACACGGGGCCTTCCGATCTGTGGGCGAGTGTCATACCTCTTGACCACATAAACGATATCGTAGCCTTCGTGTCATTTTCCTGCACTTGCCGAAGATACATGCTCCGTGCTGACATCAAGGGAGATCTTTTGCAAATAATTTTTCTTCCAGACGATGACATTTTGAAAGTAAAAGCAACACTTTTAACTACCCTCCATTGCTTAGTCTTTGAAAGACATACATCAATTTTTCTCATAAAGTCTAAAATGATGTTTCCATAAGGTGACCAACTCTTGTTCTTTAAACATCTTTAACATTTTCTCTGAGAATAGCATCCCTGTCGAAATTGTCAACTTTCTTTCTCATACCAGATTTTGGCATATCCCTCTCAGAAGAACTTGGCTGGCAATCTTCCAGCAATCTTTTAAAAGGATTTCTGTCGATCCTTAAAGCATCCAGTACTCTCTTGAATACTGTGAAAACTTCTACCACGGGTGGTTTCATTTTTAGAAGATCCATACAACTTCAAAGCAATGTTTTGAAATGTTGTAATTTCAAATCCATTTTGTTATTATGGAGATGCAATACAATTGGAAAGTCTGTAAATATGAGTAAAATGATCTTGATTGTCATAAAGTGAACAATTGTGAATGCACAGTGGATTTTTGATCCCTTCACCTCAATTTTCACATTGAACAAACCATTCCCAACCCTTTTTTACTCACACAATATTATGAGTGATTGTTGGTGAAAAGTGAAGAGGGTTGTGCGAATTGTACGACAAAATGATACTAAGCTGCAAGAAGCTGTGGACGGTAAAAAGTTATAAACAAAAATGAATATAACAGCTTTTTGAAAGACCATAATACCAAACACTGAACGTTTCGGGCTCAAAACTCTTCTTCCGCAAACAATAAAAACATATTACTAAAAAACAGATCGACGACAGAGAAATTCGGTACGTCCTGTCTGTAGAAGAAAATGCATTACAAAACAAACAAAAAACAGATCGAAGACACAGAAATTCGGTACGGTCTCTCTTGGATGTTTAAACCCCCGAGGACTCAACACAAGACCGGAATATCACTAGACTGTCGCCGCTGTGATATTTCTAATTTCTTAAGTTTCTGAGGGTTGTGTTATTTCGTAATCGTTGGAGTAGATATTGTCAAGATTATCTCACATTCATGATCACCCCATTTCTAAAGGATTAGTCATACTTCTGGATTATCATTTTCACCGCTATATTGGATTTTTTCAGCTGATATATTCCAAACCTATTTCTATCTAACCGTGCCCCCTCCCCCCTCCCCCTTTATTTTCTTACGCACCAAACTGTATCCGTTATTTTATATTCAGCTCAATTTGGATTGGAACTCTTTAGTTTCAAATCGAACGCTTGTTTTTTGTTGTTGTTTTTTTCCAAGATTTTTCTTCTACGGAGAGGACGTACTGGATTTCTCTGTCGTCGATCTGGATTTTCAGTACTGTGTTTATGTTTTATTATTATTTGTTGTTGGCTGAAGGGTTTTGAGTCCGAAACGTTCCGTGATTGGCATTTTGTTCTTTTTGAAGCTGTTATGGTAATTTATGTTTATTACTGAATTGTCCGACACGCTGCATTTCACCTTTTTGTTGTGATGGATATCTCTCAATGCCGTCTGCATTTTGTAAGTCCCGTGATTAATGAACTGCTGAAACAATGTTGTAGGCTTAATTAAAGGTGAGCGTATATTATATTACGAAGTGGTTATTCAGTATCAGATACTGAATAGTGCTTTGCCACTATTCAGTATCCATAAGGAATTCTTTTTTATAGAAAGAGTGAAAAGTGCGACAATCTCATTTGAATGGAAATAAACTCTTGACCTACTTCCAGATTGAACACGTGCAATAACTGACAGCCCGATTCAAAGTTGTAAAAATATTTTGACCGTAATTTTTAAAATTTCTGCTTTTGTGCAATTAACATAGTTCAAAATATCAAAATAAGAGTCTCATTCAAATACATTTTTTCATGTCTAAATAGACATGATTAAATGTCACTAAAAGTTCAGTGACACCATGGTTTGGTGGATATAAGCTGTTTGACTCTGAGCTTAAGGTTCGAGAGTTCAAATCCCCGGTAGGGGTAACTTTTTTCCCCCCATTATTTTTAAAATTCCTTCTGTCTAATGATATTTTTTAAACTTTTGTTTTTATAATTTTATTTGCTTGTAATATACTTTAATGTTGATATTATACTATTGTTCTTTTATTATTATTATTTTTATTATTATTATTATTATTATTATTATTATTATTATTATTATTATTATTATTATTATTTCTACTTACCTACTATTATTATCATTGTTGTTGTAATCGTCATCATCATCATTATTATGATTATGATTTTTTAAAATCAAGTAGTTGGAGTAATTTAATCAGTTATCGATTTATTACGAATATCTTTTATGTGTTATAATCTCGTTGTTGTTTTTCATTATTGTGCTCTTCTATTGTTTTTTTTTTAAATCTTGCTTTTTTTCTGTTTGTCTCATTTGTTGTTGTTGTTGTTGTTGTTGTTGTTGTTGTTGTTTGTTTGTTTGTTTTTTTTGTTTCGTCATCTAAGGCAAACCCGATTCATTATAAATATGTGGGCCGACTTTCTGCCATTTTTAATTGAGCGATGTATTTCCGTGAATTAATTGCCGTATTATATTAAAATTTACGTGATGATAATAATAATAATAATAATAATAATAATAATAATAATAATAATAATAATAATAATAATAATAATAATAATAATAATAATAATAATAATAATAATAATAATAATAGTAATAATAATAATAATAATTTAAATAGATACTGAATATTAGACTACAATTGACATCTATTTACTGAATACACGTGGTATTTTTAGGGGTGTTTCTTTTTTTACGAAACCTGCCAAAACAGGCCGAAACCCGAAAATAACCGACAAAGTTATGGAAAGAAAGTAGGCAACAGTGGGGGAGTGAACCGGAGACTCAGGGAAGTGTACACTATTGGGGAGTAAACCTAAGTCTATGTTTTTTGGCGGGTTTTGGCGGGTTTCGTAAAAAAGTAATTGCTTCATTCTCGTCTGGTACCCATCTCCCATAGTCCGGCTTCATTTCCCACTGGTATCCATCTTCCCTAGTCCCAGGTTCATTTCCACTGATATCCTCTTCTCACAGTCCCAACCCATAACTTTTGACAATTTCGGTAGGTTTCGAAATCAAAGTACATTCTGAGCTCACTGTCTACTGGTATCAGCCTCTCGCAGTCCCAGGTTCAATCCTCATCGGTGTCCAAATCCCAGATTCACCCCCCACTGCTGCCTGCTTCCCATAACTTTGTCGGGTTTTGTCGGGTTTCGTAAAAAAGTAATTCCCCCTCCCCCTTGGTATTGCTTTTTTTTACAAAATCCACCAGAGTCCCAGGTTCACTTCCCACAAGTGTACACTTCCTTGAATCTCAGGATCCCCCCCCCCCCCCCCCCCCCCCCCCCCACTGTTGCCTACTTCAATAAGTTTGTCGGATATTGCCAGGTTTCGTCCGGTTTCGTAAAAAAGTAATCGCTTTTATATGAAACTCGCTGACACCCGCCGAAAACCAGAGTCTCAGGTTCACTCCCTACTGGTGTACACTTCCATGAATCTCAAGTTAACTCCCCACTGTTGCCTACTTCCCATAACTGTCGAATATTGCCGGGTTTCGTAAAAAAGTAATGGCTTTTATGTGAAATTCGCTGAAACCCGCTGAAAACCATAGTCTCAGGTTAACTCCCCACTGGTGTACACTTCCCTGAGTCTCAGGTTCACTCCCCACTGTTGCCTACTTCCCACAACTTTGTCGGATATTGCCGGGTTTCGTAAAAAAGTAATTGCTTTTATGTGAAACTCGCTGAAACCCGCCGAAAACCAGAGTCTCAGGTTCACTCCCCATTGGTGTACATCTCCATGAATCTCAGGTTCACTCCCCACTGTTGCCTACTACCCATAACTTTCTCGGATATTGCCAGGTTTCGTCGGGTTTCGTAAAAAAGTAATTGCTTTTATATGAAACTAGCTGAAGCCCGCCGAATACCATAGTCTCAGGTTCACTCCCCACTGGTGTACATTTCACTGAGTCTCAGGTTCACTCCCCACGCTTTGCCTACTTTCCACAACTTTGCCACATATTGTCGGGTATTGTAAAAAAGTAATCCCCCCCCCCCCCCCCCCCCACATTTTGTTATTGCTTTTTTACAAAACCCAGAGTCCCAGGTTCACACCCCACTGGTGTACACTTCCCTGAATCTCAGGTTCATCCCCTCCTCCTTCCCCCCCTCCCTCTACACACACACACATACAAACACACACACACACACACACACACACACACACACACACGCTGCTGCCTACCTCCCATAACTATGTCGGATATTGCCGGGTGTCGTCGAGTTTCGTAAAAAACGTAATTGCTTTTTATTACGAAACCCGCCGAAACCCAGTCCCTGGTTCACTCCCCACTGGTGTACACTTCTCTGAGTCCCAAATTCATCCCACAGCTGTCCTCTTCCCATAACTTTGTCAGGTTTCGGAAAAAAAACACCGTACTATAGTGCAAAACCACTATTCAGTGTCAGATACTGAATAGTGCAAAACGACTATTCAGTATCAGATACTGAATAGTACAAAACCACTAGTCAGTATCAGATACTGAATAGTGCATAACCACTATTCAGTATCAGATACTGAATAGTGCAAAACCACTGAATAGTTGAGTACCAGAGGAGAATGAACCTGACACTATAGGAGGTGGGCGCCAGTGTGGAGTGAACCTGGGACTCAGGGAAGTGCACACTAATTTGGAGTTAACCTGGGACTGTGGGAGATGGATAACTGTGGGTATCTGAGCCGAACTAAGGAGTTGGGTACCAGAGGAGAATGAACCTGACACTATAAAAGGTGGGCGCCAGTGGGGAGTGAACCTGGGAGTCAGGGAATTGCACACCAGTGGGGAGTTAACCTGTGAATATCTAAAAAAGGATATCAGTGGGAAATAAATCCGGCTTCAACTCCCAATGGTATCCATCTCCCTTTAGTCCCAGAATTATTTCCTACTGATATCCTTTATACATATTCCCAGGTTAACTCCCCACTGGTGTGCAATTCCCTGAGTCCCAGGTTCACTCTCCACTGGCGCCCACCTCCTATTGTGTCAGGTTCATTCTCCTCTGGTACCAAACTTTCATATCCGGTTTCAACTTTCAATGGTATCCATGTCCCTTTAGTCCAAGGTTTATTTCCCACTGATATCCTGTTTACATAGTCCCAGGTTCACTCCCCATTGGCGCCCACCCCCTATAGTGTCAGGTTCATTCTCCTCTGGTACCAAGCTATCATATCCGACTTCAACTTTCAATGGTATCCATCTCCCTTTAGTCCCAGGATTATTTCCCACTGATATCCTGTTTACATAGTCCCAGGTTCACTCCCCACTGGCGCCCACCTCCTATAGTGTCAGGTTCATTCTCCTCTGGTACCAAACTCTCATATCCGGCTTCAACTTTCAATGGTATTCATCTCCCTTTAGTCCCAGGTTTATTTCCCACTGATATCCTTTTACATAGTCCCAGGTTCACTCCCCACTGGCGCCCACCTCCTATAGTGTCAGGTTTCTCTCTCCTCTGGTACCCAACTCCCAAATCCGGCTTCAACTCCCAATGGTATCCATCTCCCTTTAGTCCCAGTTTATTTCCAACTGATATCCTGTTTACATAGTCCCAGGTTCACTCCCCACTGGCGCCCACCCCTATAGTGTCAGGTTCATTCTCCTCTGGTACCAAGCTCTCATATCCGACTTCAACTTTCAATGGTATCCATCTCCCTTTAGTCCCAGGATTATTTCCCACTGATATCCTGTTTACATAGTCCCAGGTTCACTCCCCACTGGCGCCCACCTCCTATAGTGTCAGGTTCATTCTCCTCTGGTACCAAACTCTCATATCCGGCTTCAACTTTCAATGGTATTCATCTCCCTTTAGTCCCAGGTTTATTTCCCACTGATATCCTTTTTACATAGTCCCAGGTTCACTCCCCACTGGCGCCCACCTCCTATAGTGTCAGGTTTCTCTCTCCTCTGGTACCCAACTCCCAAATCCGGCTTCAACTCCCAATGGTATCCACCTCCCTTTAGTCCCAGGTTTATTTCCCACTGATATCCTGTTTACATAGTCCCAGGTTCACTCCCAACTGGCGCCCACCTCCTATAGTGTCAGGTTCATTCTCCTCTGGTACCAAACTCTCATATCCGGCTTCAACTTTCAATGGTATCCATCTCCCTTTAGTCCCAGGTTTATTTCCCACTGATATCCTTTTTACACAGTCCCAGGTTAACTCCCCACTGGTGTGCAATTCCCTGACTCCCAGGATCACCCTCCCCCCCCCCCCCCCCCCCCCCCCCCCCACTGTTGCCAAACTCCCATAACTTTGCCGGATATTGCCGGTTTTCGGGGGGTTTCGTAATAAAGCACTAATTCTTTTTTACGAAACCCGCCGAAACCGGCCGATAACCTTAGTCTCAGGTTCACTCCCGACTGGTGTACACTTCCCTGAGTCTCGGGTTCACTCCCCACAGTTGTCTACTTCCCATAACTTTGCTGGATATTGTCGGGTTTCGCCGGGTTTCGGCGGGTTTCGGCGGGTTTCGTAAAAAAGCACTGGTTCTTTTTTACGAAACCCGTCGAAACCCAGTCCCAGGTTCACTCCCCAATGGTGTACACTTCCCTGAGTTCTAGGTTCACTCCCCACAGCCACCTACTTCCCATAACTTTGTCGGGATTCGTCGGGTTTCGTCGGGTTTCGTCGGGTTTCGCAGGGTTTCGGCGGGTTTCGCAGGGTTTCGGCGGGTTTCGGCGGGTTTCGTAAAAAAGACACACCCGCCGACGTTACGAAACGACGATCTTCCTGACATAATACGATGTGATTGTGCTGATGCATTTTACATGCTCTAATAAATATTATCTGCAAGTACCCACCAACACTCATAAATCTATATATGTATATGTATGTATATATATAGATACATACTATATAATATACTATAATACTATAATATAATGGCTAGCACCATATCCAGCTTCAACTTTCAATGGTGTCCATCTCCCTTCAGTCCCAGGTTATTTCCCACTGATATCCTTTTTACATAGTCCCAGATTCACTCCCCACTGGCGCCCACCTTCTATAGTGTCAGGTTCATTCTCCTCTGGTACCAAACTTTCATATCCAGCTTCAACTTTCAATGGTATCCACCTCCCTTTAGTCCCAGATTTATTTCCTACTGATATCCTTTTTACATAGTCCCAGGTTCACTCCCCACTGGCGCCCACCCCCTATAGTGTCAGTTTCATTCTCCTCTGGTACCAAGCTCTCATATCCGGCTTCAACTTTCAATGGCATCCATATCCCTTTAGTCCCAGGTTTATTTCCCACTGATATCCTTTTTACATAGTCCCAGGTTCACTCCCCACTGGCGCCCACCTCCTATAGTGTCAGGTTTCTCTCTCCTCTGGTACCCAACTCCCAAATCCGGCTTCAACTCCCAATGGTATCCATCTCCCTTTAGTCCCAGATTTATTTCCTACTGATCTCCTTTTTATATAGTCCCAGGTTCACTCCCCACTGGCGCCCACCCTCTATAGTGTCAGGTTCATTCTCCTCTAGTACCAAGCTCTCATATCCGGCTTCAACTTTCAATGGTATCCATCTCCCTTTAGTCCCAGGTTTATTTCCCACTGATATCCTTTTTACATATTCCCAGGTTAAATCCCCACTGGTGTGCAATTCCCTGAATCCCAGGTTCACTCCCCACTGGCGCCCACCTTCTATAGTGTCAGGTTCATTCTCCTCTGGTACCCAACTCCTATAGTTCGGCTCGGATACCCACAGTTATCCATCTCCCACAGTCCCAGGTTAACTCCCAATTGTGTGCACTTCCCTGAGTCACAGGTTCACTCCACACTGGCGCCCATCTCCTATAGTGTCAGGTTCATTCTCCTCTGGTACTCAACTCCCATATCCGGCTTCAACTTTCAATGGTATCCATCTCCCTTTTGTCCCAGGTTTATTTCCCACTGAAATCCTTTTTACACAGTCCCAGGTTAACTCCCCACTGGTGTGAAATTCCCTGAGTCCCAGGTTCACTCCCCACTGGCGCCCACCTTCTATAGTGTCAGGTTCATTCTCCTCTGGTACTCAACTCCCATATCCGGCTTCAACTTTCAATGGTATCCATCTCCCTTTAGTCCCAGGTTTATTTCCCACTGATATCCTTTTTACACAGTCCCAGGTTAACTCCCCACTGGTGTGCAATTCCCTGACTCCGAGGATCACCCCCCACTGTTGCCAAACTCCCATAACTTTGCCGGATATTGTCGCGTTTCGGCGGGTTTCGGCGGGTTTCGTAATAAAGCACTAATTCTTTTTTACGAAACCCGCCGAAACCGGCCGATAACCTTAGTCTCAGGTTCACTCCCGACTGGTGTACACTTCCCTGAGTCTCGGGTTCACTCCCCACAGTTGTCTACTTACCATAACTTTGCTGGATATTGTCGGGTTTCGCCGGGTTTCGGCGGGTTTCGGCGGGTTTCGTAAAAAAGCACTGGTTCTTTTTTACGAAACCCGCCGAAACCCAGTCCCAGGTTCACTCCCCAATGGTGTACACTTCCCTGAGTTCTGGGTTCACTCCCCAGTGCCACCTACTTCCCATAACTTTGTCGGGTTTCGTCGGGTTTCGGCGGGTTTCGGCGGGTTTCGGCGGGTTTCGCAGGGTTTCGGCGGGTTTCGGCGGGTTTCGTAAAAAAGACCCACCGACGTCGGCTGGCGATAAATTAATGGCTAGCACTATTCAGTATCTGATACTGAATAGTGGTTTTGCACTATTCAGTATCAGATACTGAATAGCGGTTTTCCACTATTCAGTATCTGATACTGAATAGTGGTTTTGTACTATTCAGTATCTGATACTGAATAGTGGTTTTGTACTATTCAGTATCTGATACTGAATAGTGGTTTTGGACTATAATACGGTGTTTTTTTTTCCGAAACCTGACAAAGTTATGGGACGAGGGCAGCGCAGCTGTGGGAGTGAATCTGGGACTCAGAGAAGTGTACACCTGTGGGGAGTGAACCTGGGACTGGGTTTCGGCGGGTTTCGTAATAAAAAGCAATTACTTTTTTACAAAACCCGACGACACCTGGCAATATCCGACAAAGTTATGGGAAGTAGGCAGCAGCGTGTGTGTGTGTGTGTGTATGTGTGTGTGTGTGTGTGTGTAAGGGAGGGGGGGGGGAGAGGAAGGGATGAACCTGAGATTCAGGGTAGTGTACACCAGTGGGGAGTGAACCTGGGACTCTGGGTTTTGTAAAACAGCAGTAACAAAATGGGGGGGGGGGGGAATTACTTTTTTACGAAACCCGACGACACTTGGCAATATCCAAGAAAGTTATGGGTAGTAGGCAACAGTGGGGAGTGAACCTGAGATTCGGGGAAGTGTACACCAGTGGGGAGTGAACCTGGTTCTGGGTTTCGGCGGGTTTTGTAAAAAAAAAAAGCACTTACTTTTTGTTTACGAAATGCGCCAAATTCCAACAAAATGGGGCAAAGTTATCGAAAGGAGGCAAATAATGTGGACTGAACCTGAGACTAAGGGAAGTGTACACCAGTGGTGAGTGAACCTGAGTCTATGGTTTTCGGCGGCTTTCAGTGAGATTCACATAAAATCAATTACTTTTTTACGAAACCCGGCAATATCCGACAAAGTTATGAGAAGTAGGCAACAGTGGGAAGTGAACCTGAGATTTGGGGAAGTGTACACTAGTGGGGAGTGAACCTGGGACTGGGTTTCGGCGGGTTTATGGAGGGGAAAAAAAGCAATTACTTTTTGTTTACGAAATGCGCCAAATTCCAACAAAATGGGGCAAAGTTATCAAAAGGAGGCAAATAATGTGGAGTGAACCTGAGACTAAAGGAAATGTACACCAGTGGTGAGTGAACCTGAGACTATGGGTTTCGGCGGCTTTCAGTGATATTCACATAAAAGCAATTACTTTTTTACGAGACCCGGCAATATCCGACAAAGTTATGAGAAGTAGGCAACAGTGGGAAGTGAACCTGAGATTTGGGGAAGTGTACACTAGTGGGGAGTGAACCTGGGACTGGGTTTAGGCGGGTTTATGGAGGAAAAAAAAAGCAATTACATTTCGTTTACGAAATGCGCCAAATCCCAGCAAAATGGGGCAAAGTTATCGAAAGGAGGCAAATAATATGGAGTGAACCTGAGACTAAGGGAAGTGTACACCAATGGAGAGTGAGCCTGAGACTATGGTTTTCTGCGGGTTTCAGCGAGTTTCACATAAAAGCAATTACTTTTTTACGAAACCAGGCAATATTCGACAAAGTTATGGGAAGTAGGCAACAGTGGGGAGTGAACCTGAGATTCATGGAAGTGTACACCAGTGGGGAGTGAACCTGAGACTCTGGTTTTCAGCGGGTTTCAGCGAGTTTCACATAAAAGCAATTACTTTTGTACGAAACCCCCTCGAAACCTGGCAAAGTTATTGAAGTAGGCAACAGTGGGGAGTGAACCTGAGAATCTGGTTTTCAGCGGGTTTCAGTGAAAATCATATAAAAGCAATTGCTTTTTTGACGAAACCCGGCAATATCCGACAAAGTTGTGGGAAGTAGGCAACAGTGGGGAGTGAACCTGAGACTCAGGGAAGTGTACACCAGTGGGGTGTGAACCTAAGACTATGGTTTTCGGCAGGTTTCAGCGAGTTTCACATAAAAGCAATTACCTTTTTACGAAACCCGGCAAAATCCGACAAAGTTATGGGAAGTAGGCAACAGTGGGGGGTTGAGATTCATGAAAGTGTACACCAGTAGGGAGTGAACCTGAGACTATTGTTTTCAACGGGTTTCAGCGAGTTTCACATAAAAGCAATTACTTTTTTACGAAACCCGACGAAACCTGGCAATATCCGACCAACTTATTGAAGTAGGCAACAGTGGGGGGTGATCCTGAGATTCAGGGAAGTGTACACTTGTGGGGAGTGAAACTGGGACTCTGGATTTTGTAAAAAAGCAAGACCAAGGGGGAGGGGGAATTACTTTTTTACGGAACCCGACAAAACCCGACAAAGTTATGGGAACCAGGCAGCAGTGGGGAGTGAATCTGGATTCGGACACCGATGAGGATTGAACCTGGGACTGCGAGAGGTTGATACCAGTGGACAGTGAGCTCAGAATGTACTTTTATTTCGAAACCTACCGAAATTGTCCAAAGTTATGGGAAGTGGGCACCATTGGGCAATGAACCGGGACTCAGGGAAGTGCACACCGGTTGGGAGTGAACCTGGGACTGTGAGAAGAGGATATCAGTGGAAATGAACCTGGGAAGATGGATACCAGTGGGAAATGAAGCCGGACTATGGGAGGTGGGTACCGGACGAGAATGAAGCAATTACTTTTTTACGAAACCCGTCGAAAAACCATAGACTTAGGTTTACTCCCCAATAGTGTATACTTCCCTGAGTCTTGGATTCACTCCCCCACTGTTGCCTACTTTCTTTCCATAACTTTGTCGGATATTGTCGGGTTTCGTAAAAATAGTAATTGCTTTTTTTTTTTACGAAACCCAGTCCCAGGTACACTCCCCCACTGTTGCCTACTTCCCGGCGTGTTTCGTAAAAAAAAGAAACACCCCTAAAAATACCACGTGTATTCAGTAAATAGATGTCAATTGTAGTCTAATATTCAGTATCTATTAAATTTTATTATTATTATTATTATTATTATTATTATTATTATTATTATTATTATTATTTATTATTTATTATTATTATTATTATTATTATTATTATTATTATTATTATTATTATTATTATTATTATTTTTATTATTATTATATTTTATATTATTATTATTATTATTATTATTATTATTATTATTATTATTTGTATCATTGTTATTACTATCATTATTATATTATTTATTATTATTATTATTATTATTATTATTATTTATTATTATTATTATTATTTATTATCACGTAAATTTTAATATAATACGGTAATTAATTCACGGGAGTACATCGCTCAATTAAAAATGGCAGAAAGTCTGACCACATATTTATAATGAATCGGGTTTGTCTTAGATGACCAAACAAACAAACAAACAAACAACAACAACAACAAATGAGACAAACAGAAAAAAGCAAGATTTTAAAAGGTAATAAACAATAGAAGAGCACATCAATGAAAAACAACAACGAGATTATAACACATAAAATATATTCGTAATAAATCGATAACTGATTAAATTACTCCAACTACTTGATTAGAAAAAAATAATAATCATAATAATGATGATGATGACGATTACAACAACAACAATAATAATAATAGTAAGTAAGTAGAAATAATAATAATAATATAATAATAATAATAATAATAATAATAATAATAATAATAATAATAATTATAATAATAATAATAATAATAATAATGATAATAATAATAATAATAATAATAATAATAATAATAATAATAATGATAATAATAATAATAATAATAATAATAATAATAATAATAATAATAATAATAATAATAATAATAATAATAATAATAATAATAATAATAATAATAATAATAAAAGAACAATAGTATAATATCAACATTAAAGCATATTATAAGCAAATAAAATTATTAAAACAAAAGTTTAAAAAATATCAATAGACAGTAGAAGGAATTTTAAAAATATTGGGGGAAAAAAAATTATCCCTGCCGGGATTTGAACTCTCAAACCTTAAGCTCAAGAGTCAAACAGCTTATATCCACCAACCCATGGTGTCACTGAACATTTAGTGACATTTAATCATGTCTATTTAGACATTTAAAAATGTATTTCAATGCCACTCTTATTTTGATATTTTGAACTGTGTTAATTGCACAATAGCAGAAATTAAAAAATTACGATCAAAATATTTTTACAACTTTGAATCGGGCTGTCAGTTACTGCACGTGTTCAATCTGGAAGTAGGTCAGCAGTTTATTTACATTCAACCGAGATTGTCGAACTTTTCACTCTCTCTATAAAAAAAAAAAAGAGTTCCTTGTGGATACTGAATAGTGGCAATGCACTATTCAGTATCAGATACTGAATAACCAAACTTAAATTAATTCGCAGTCAGCTGTTTGTACTTGTGTCCCTATTTCTTGTTCCGATGTATTGATTATTATTTGGGCGGTGATCTGTATTGCTATATGGTGATATCATGTAGTGTGTTCTCGTTGTGTGTGTGTATGTGTGTGTGTGTGTGTGTGTGTGTGTGGGTGGGTGTGTGTGTATGTGTGATATATACATGTGTGCATGTGATGTTGTGTTGTGGAATATGGTTGAGTATTTTTTTCTTTAATGACAAACCTATGCTACACACAGAAATATGACAAAACATCTTTTTAAACAAAAGATTAAACCATTTGAGAAAACATTGCGTCTGAGAGTAAGTTAAATTTAAAGGGATTTTAGAGGTACGTTGATAGTAAAAGTAACTTAAAGTTAAAAACGGTATTTGGAAACTGACTACCCCAGATTGCTGTAGAACGGATAATGATAAAGGCAGATGTTTTAAATAGAAAATGTTGATAATATGCCTATATTTCACAGCCGAGTTCTTAACTCTTGTTTGAATGATATTGTGGTGAATGAGGTTGATGTTTATTATAAATTAGTGAAACTTGAGATACAAATAAAAGTATGGGACCTGACGGTAATACATCCACGTATATTAAATGAATTTGCAAGGGAAATAACATTTCGGTTATTTAAATCGATTGATATTTGAAGGACCATTTTTCTGGTCAGTATCTTTTTAATGCGTGTCTTTCCACAGTACGGCAGTTAACAGGTTAAATAGAAAATAAGAAGCGTCATGTTGTTGCTTCGATTTAATTTTACACGCGTCGCCGCCACTCGTAAAATTATATTCAACGTATTATTTATAACGTTCTGCTTCGCTAACTTTTTATTGGGGTATAAAAAATGATGATAGAGCATAATTTGCTTTACGGGACGACACATGGTGACTGTGTACCATTTATCATTGTCGCTGGTAGTAACAGGCACTTCATTTAGCGAGGTTCAACGTAACTTAAAGAAAAAATTGAATTAGTTAACTACATTATATAAAACAATATTAATCTGCTTTTACTAGTGTTGTCAATTGTTGATTTATCTGATTCGTATTTTGAGACAAACCCGTGATTGGTAATTGGAGAATCCAGTTATGGAGATAAAAGGTATTTTTTGTGATAAGCATTTTGTACTTAAGTATATATATATATATTATATATATATATATATATATATATATATATATATATATATATATATAATAATATATTATTTTAATATTTACCACAATGGTGACCCTCCGCCTCGAAGCGGTATTAAGTCGGGATTTGGAAAACGAAGAAAATCGGTTTTAAAGTGGAAATGATCAAAATTATCAAATTTCAGTTTTTGGTTGTTTCAGAAACTACAATCATTTTTCTACATGAAAACATAATTATTCAACATAAACATTGACGATAAGTTATATAAATTTGAAGTTTCAACATGCAACTATCAGTGACACATTCAAAACGAGAGTTGACTTTCTCTCAGAGAACCACCCTTTCCAAAGCTTAGTAATACCGAGTCTTTTTCTCCACCAATAAGATGTAAGATATCACAGCAAACGGCGTGTCTTTATCTATCTCAGAGAAAGCATGACTGTTTCCACAATTTCATGCTTCAACCAATAATGAACTTTAAAAACTGTAAACAAGTCTAGGTTTTTCCCTGACAACCTTACAATGAATGATTCTGATTGGTCAACGCTCATCACATGCGCTGTGGCTGTAGGCCATAATGCTCGGGCGATGCTTCATCACGTCAGCATGCGTGTGTTACATACGTGTGTGTTTGTGCATTTTGATACACACCACGTGCTTTTTTATCTTTGTCTAGCTGCATTGGGTAATGATTGAGGTGGGGGTCCTCCTTTGTCCCTCTTTAATTATTCATGAAATTATAGGATATGCTAAGACTTAATAGGACAACAGTTGCCTAATCTTACACTTACAGAGATTGTTGTAGGATAAACATTTAATTTTATGTACAAAAGCAGAATAATAGATAGAGCCTTCAACAATTAATGAATTGTAACTAAAAAATGAAATGGATAGATAAACAGACAGACAGACAAACCTATTAATGGATAAATAGATATGTAGATAGATAGATAGATAGATAGATAGATAGACAGACAGACAGACAGACAGACAGACAGACAGATAGACATGATAGATAGATAGATAGATAGATAGATAGATAGATAGATAGATAGATAGATAGATAGACAGATAGACAGATAGATAGATGGATAGATAGATAGATAGATAGATAGATAGATAGATAGATAGATAGATAGATAGATAGATAGATAGATAGATAGGTAGATGAAGGGGAGAGAGAGAAACAGAGAGAGAGGGAGAGGGCGAGAGAGAGAGAGAGAGAGAGAGAGAGAGAGAGGAGAGAGAGGAGAGATGGAATGTGTCGTTTTGTCGTGCTTTCTTTGTATACTGAAAGAAAGGGGGGGGGGGGGGGGTTCTTTTTAGACAATGAACAATGTGGTGGAACGCTAAGGAAAACTTGAGAGATTCAATAACATGTTTTCATGTAAGTCACTACACAATAAGCCCCACCCCTCCTCCTCAACCTGTTATCTGACTCAAAATGGAAACAATGCAATGATTGATTTGACCAGCCCATTTCTTTAATTGCAATCTCATTGGTCAATATGTTTCCAGTTGATTGACTATGACTTACTTTGTAACAAAATGTTTTCTTTAAACTATCCCTACAATTCTTTGCTCCGCCTCCATCCCTTTCTTCATGTCTACCTCACTCTCTCCGTCTCCCTTTTGTTTCTTTCACACATACACACACACACACACACACACACACACACAGACACTTATACAGGTTTCAATCTTTATTATATTTCCCAAGCAGTCTCTCTCCCCTCCCCCTCTCGCTCCTCTTTTTCTCTATATCTCACTCTCTCTCTCTCTCTCTCTCTCTCTCTCTCTCTCTCTCTCTCACGTGTGTCTGTTTGTGTGTGTGTGTGTGTGTGTGTGTGTATTTTACTCTCTCATTCTCTCTCTTCCTCTCTAATCCTCTTTTTTGATAATTCTTTCCCTGCCCACCCGGCTTCACGTAGTTTCAAAACTGTTTTTTAAAATTTCAACCTTCTTTAACTTTTGGCATTTTGAAATCGTATTTTCTCTATTAAATATGACAAAAATTTAACATTATTAATTCTTATTTCATTGATTCTTTATTTAAATATCAAAAATTCTTGAAAAAGTGAGCAATTGTCGGCGTTTTTTCCCCCAGTGTTTTATTTGCTTTAAGAACATCTTACATAATAATGAATAACTACAAAAGTAATAATTGGATTGTTTCAAAAATTTGTATGTACATTATTAAATGTATAAGCTAAGCTCATGCCAAATTTCACTATTCTCGTCCAATTTTCGATGTCCCTATCTAAGGAGTTATCTTTGCCCATTGATTTAACTGTGCGTGAAAACGGTGCCTCACTTCAAAGTCGATTTTCTTAAAACTTGGTTTTCACACTCTCCCTACTTCAAACGGTCATATCTCGACAATAAATAATCAGAATTGTATAAATTTGGTATCAAATTTTAAAGCATAAAATAAGCTGTGATTTGGTACCAAAAACCCAAAATTGAAAAATCCGACTTAATACCGTTTCGAGGCGGAGGGTCAATATTAGATAATCGGCACTGCATGTTTTTATTAGAGTAACATTTTCTATGTTAAAGTAATATTTGGAATTTAAGTAACGGATTGCTACACGTTCATGAAAACATGGCAGTGTTTCGTGCCACCAGGGCAAGAGTCTAGCGAGAATCAAAGAGCACCTCACTCTTGATCTAGCACTGAAGAAAAGTTCACATCTCTGAGCACCAAATGCGACCCCATAGCATAGCTGGCTAGTGACCAATTGCATCAATTAGCCGTGGAAGTGTGACAGCATAGGGTAAGTAACAAAACGGAAGAGGATACCTATGGTTTACTGTGGTGTAGAGTCAACTCATAATAGTATAGCAAATGTACGGTTCTTTAATAATCCCAGATGTCTATTTCGTGGATATCGGATTCCTTACATTTTAAGGACAAAAAGAAAAAAAGAGAAAAAAAATCAAACAAAATTAAATCACAAATTAAAGGGTTTTTGATTGCACAATATACCCTGGTGTAGATAATGACAGCGACCATGCATCCTAGGTGATGACACAGATCTATACAATAAACCGTCATGTCAGTTTATAAAGCCAGGTAGTTACTCACACCTGGGTGGGATCGGACAAACGGCACCGACATTGAATTTGGGTTACCATAATTAGAATCAAGTGCTGAAAAAAAAGATGATTTACAAGAAAAACAAATCATTTATCATTACTGACAACATCATCTATTTCCCTCTTTATAAAAGATCCCAGGCACCCACGAGGGCTTGAAAAAAACATATAGTCTCATCCAGAACAGGGACACAAACCATGTGGAAGTGACAAAATAACATACGAGATTTGTGAGACATCAGAAGTGGGTTAATACACATCCTCCATCCCAGGCCTAGAAAGTCAACCCCCCCCCCCTCCCCTACTTGAGATGTAACTGCCAAACACAATTTTTTTCCCCATTGAAAACAATCAGAAAATCAAATATATTTTAAATTCTCTTTATTCAATTTATATTCAGACATTTAATTCAAATATTTTACAACATTTCAATACTTTTTCAACAGCAAATTGTTGCTATAATTTTCAAAATTTTACTATTTCCACTTGGTTAAATAACCTGTTAAACAATATTATGAGTTGTTTAAAAAATATATGATTTATCACTCTTCCCTTTCTTCCAAACCACTCAAGCTATATTCCTTTCTCCCAGAGCTCTAGCATTCTTAACTTTCTAAAGTAAAAAAAATATATATATACAGTATCACAGAATTAGCAAAGGAGAGTGGAAACAGTGTATTAGATCTTACGAGAAAGTTTTGTACTTCAAATAATCCACTTTCTTTCACGTAGTGGAACAGTTCAGGATGCTTGTGCTAAATTATAACGGAATTTGACTTTTTTTTAAAACCTGTGACAGGTGGAAATAGTGCTTTCTAAATATTAAACAATCATAATAAATATATCTAAAAATTGACAATGATATAATACCATTCATGCACCCATTTAGCAAATAGCTCAATAGCACTTATTGCGAAATAAAAACCCTTTGACACATTCACAAGACACAAAAGAACAGCGTGCACATGAACATGAACATACACTCTCCACACACACACCCATTCACACACACACACACACATAAACACACAAACGCACGCACACATTAACAAAGTGCTTATTCAATTAGATATCAGCGAAAAATAGAAAGAACTTGATGTGACTATTTTTTCCTCGACTACATGAATATTTATTTCAAAAGAACAATTTTTTTTCATTTTTAAACTCAGCGAACCATAAAAGTATATTAAATGTGTGTATCCACTTGACTTCGAAATTTTTCCACCAAGGCAAAACATTATGAGGGGAAAAAATAATTTAATATGAAATTTTGATCAAATCAAAAAATAAATAAAAGACAGTCAGTCACAAACAATTACAACAAAAAAAAAGATATAAATAAAGGGTTTTTAATTGTTTGTTTTGCTTTCAACTCATATGATAAATTTCTCACTCTTTGGAGGTTTATAACTAAAAGGGTAATAAGAAACATGTACACTCGTATAATCAGGTAGTTGTAAAACAATTGACATACAGATACTTTACTTTGCAGTAACTATTCATAGAAACACTCTCAGAAAAGCAAGTCTCTTATTCCTTGTGAGAGTTCTATTCAGTCCTGCTAATATATTTTCAAGTCCCAAATACAATTTTTTTAAACATTTAGATGAAGGAATTAAATATTGAATTACCATTTATATAATTACAGGCATTAAAAAAAATTGTAGGAGAAATTTCTAGCAATTCGGGGGGTAGGGGGTTGTATTTTTAAGTGATTGCTATTAAGTGTCTCATTTGTTTTGTATTATGTTTGTTTGTTTCGAGTTTTTACCTTTTTACATACCGAGGAAATGACAATAAAAATCAATATTTGTTGGAGTCAGTCTACATCGATGTTTCAGGCCTTTTCTCTCTAAAATCTTAGAAAAGCTTGTTTTGAAACAATTACTGTCTCATCTTAAAAATAATTGTCTTGAAGAAAAATTTTAATCGGCTTATAGGCAACATCATTCGACGGAAACCGCACTTGTTAGGATTGTTAATGATCTTCTCTTTGTTATAGACAATGGTTCATGTTCTTTACTGAATTTGCTTGACCTATCGTCTGCTTTTGATACTATTGATCACAATCTTCTCCTCAAACGTCTTAAAAAATTTTATGGCGTGTCTGGTGCAGCGATTGATTGGTTTAGGTCATA
>NC_088360.1:68951816-68956816 GCF_034508935.2 Berghia stephanieae | reverse complement strand
TAATATCATTGTAACACCATTACAACATTTTGCGTAAAAATACCCTTTTTAATTCGTGATTACTTTAGTTTAAGGAAAACTTAAGAGTTTACTATCGACACATGGCATGGCAACGTGAGCATGATTTTCTCTTCCTTATTGTGCGGGTAAGAACGTTTTTAAGCTACAATTGCGCTAAATTTTGTATAAAAACAAATAAATTAATTTCTAACATTTTATACTTTCAGGTAAATCAGAGCGGATCATCGAGCAACTTGGATGCGGTCCATTTCAGGTGATCTTTTACGTTAATGTAGCAATTGTGAGCTATGGTGCTTACTCCTTCACTAGCCATTTCATGACATTTGGCAATTACAATCCGGGATGGAAATGTCTCGATATATACAACGATACAATTCATGGAGACAACGTTACAAGTAACAATCACTTACATGTTAGCAAACAGCTGGTCGACTATGAAATAGGAAGTAGAGAAAATGAAACGACGAGGAACAACACAAATTCAAGAAAATATAAACTGGACGATTGCCCCGCATTTGAGGCGTGTAGACATGTTGATTTTAACCAAGAAGCTGTGACTATTGTCACGGAGTGGGGTCTTGTCTGTGAAAGGGCATGGATCCCATCCTTCATTATATCTCTCCAAATGATAGGACTTGCAATTGGTGCTAGTCTCTCAGGCGTGGCAAGTGATGCGATTGGAAGAAAATATGTAATTTATCTTTCTGTTCTGCTTACCTTAATTTTAAATGTTATATTAGTTTTCTCATCTTCTTGGCAAATGTTCGCAGCGTTGAGGTTTTTAGTTGGAATTCCAATATCTATTCAATCGACTCTATACATCGTGTACTACTCTGAATTCACGCCAACAAATTGGAGGGCGATACTATTGGGTCTGCCGTGTTACCCCATCAACATTGTGTTTTTTGGCTTGATATGTTTTATTCTGAAGGACTGGCGTGATATCCATATAGCGACCTGCGTCATATGTGCAGTGGGTCTGATCCCTGTAGTGTGGCTGCCTGAGAGTTTGAGATGGCTCGAAGTAAACAAGAAGACTAAGGAATTTAATCGAACAGCCCAAAAGATTGCAAAGTATAATAGAAGGGCAGTACCAGTTCTAGAAAATTTAAACACCAAACTAAGATCAGAAATTAAAAAGGACAATGTCATAAATGTTATACGTAATACTCTTCATCTTTTTAAAAGAGACTATAGAAAGAATACTCTTCTTATATCTGTGCCTTGGTTGTCAGTAAGTCTAATTTATTTTGCAATAGCATTTGGAGTTAAAGCACTGAGTGGCAACTTCTACTTTAATCTAATAATGTTTTACGGAATTGAAGTTGTTATTGATTCTTGTCTCATGTTTGCCCCAAATATTTTTGGAAGGAGAAAAGCAGGTATCGCCTTCTCGGGATTTTCAGGCCTTTGTTTGTTGGTCGCTGCTTGCTTTCAAGTGACTCTGTCTGGAGATGCTAAAGCCTATGGAGTAGCTACTCTTGCTATGGTGGGTAGAATCAGTATCAGTGCTTTTTGGGGGGTATTGTTGATTTTCAATGTTGAAATTTATCCTACGGTCATTCGTGGCACTGCTAATAGTTGGACTCTCTTTTTGAGTCGAGTTGGTGGGATTATTGCTCCCATATTAATACCAGTTAACGAAAGTTCAATTTTTATTAATTACATTGTAATGGGCGTTCTAGCAATTTTTTCTGCTATCGTTATCATCTTTCTCCCCGAGACCAAAGGTAAACCATTACAAGATACGTTTACAGATAAGGTAACAATTGAGTTAAATGGATAAATGATAACCATAACAATTATGTTGGTATCAATTACCGTCTTAAACCGATTTTAAACTGAATAAATAATTCGATTTTTTCACTTGCTATTTGGTAAAACTTTTGAAACAATGGAAACATGAAATGAAAAAGGACCGTCTCAAACTGATTGATTTTTATTTACATCTTTATAATAGAATTCCACGATGTAATTCAAATCGTATCTTGTCTACTTAAAGGCTAACTTAGTCTTAATAAATCAGATTTGTTTTTTATTATTACAATTATTAATCATATTCCTATCTTAATGACTTCAAGTCTTTGTCTATCAATTTCTTAGAGTGGCCTACAGAACTAGCATAATTTCTTTTTTCAAATTGAGGAGATATAGAGTCATTAATCTTTCCCTGTATGACAACGATTCCAACAAATGAAGTAGACTTATTGCTCTCCATTGTAGGCGATTTCCATATTTAGTGAATGTCCTTTGTGCTTATACTCCAAATACTATTTTCAACACTTCCAATACAAATATGTTTTATCATGTTATGTGAAATATGATGTATGTCTGTATATATGTATGTATGTATGTATGTATGTATGTATGTATGTATGTATGTATGTATGTATGTATGTATGTATGTATGTATGTATGTATGTATGTATGTATGTATGTTATGTATGTATGTATGTATGTATGTATGTAGTATGTAGTATGTATGTATGTATTGATGTATGTATGTATGTATGTATGTATGTATGTATGTATGTATTGTATGTATGTATGTATGTGTATGTATGTATGTATGTATGTATGTATGTATGTATGTATGTATGTATGTATGATTATGTATGTATGTATGTATATGTATGTATGTATGTATGTATGTATGTATGTGTTATTGTATGTATGTATGTATGTATGTGTGTATGTGTATGTATGTATGTATGTATGTATGTATGTATGTAGTGATGTTGTATGTTGTTGATGTTGTATGTATGTATGTATGTATGTATGTATGTATGTATGTATGTAGTTGTATGTATTGTAGTATGTATGTATGTATGTATGTATGTATGTATGATATGTATGTATGTATGTATGTATGTATGTATGTATGTATGTATGTATGTATGTATGTATGTATGTATGTATGTATATGTATGTATGTATGTATGTATGTATGTATGTATGTATGTATGTATGTATGTATGTATGTATGTATGTATGTATTAGTATGTATGTATGTATGTATGTATGTATGTATGTATGTATGTATTTGTATGTATGTATGTATGTATGTATGTATGTATGTATGTATGTATGTATGTATGTATGTATGTATGTATGTAGATGTATGTAATTATGTATGTATGTATGTATGTATGTATGTATGTATGTATGTATGTATGTAATGTATGTATGTATGATGTATGTATGTATGTATGTATGTATGAGTATGTATGTATGTAGTGTATGTATGTATGTATGTATGTATGTATGTATGTATGTATGTATGTATGTATGTATGTATGTATGTATGTATGTATGTTATGTATGTATGTATGTATGTATGTATGTATGTATGTATGTATGTATGTATGTAGTATGTATGTATAGTATGTATGTATGTATGTATGTATGTATGTATGTATGTATGTATGTATGTATGTATGTATGTATGTATGTATGTGTATGTATGTATGTATGTATGTATGTATGTATGTATGTATGTATGTATGTATGTATGTATGTATGTATGTATGTATGTATGTATGTATGTATGTATGTATGTATGTATGTATGTATGTATGTATGTATGTATGTATGTATGTATGTGTATGTATGTATGTATGTATGTATGTATGTATGTATGTATGTATGTATGTATGTATGTATGTATGTATGTATGTATGTATGTATGTATGTATGTATGTATGTATGTATGTATGTTGTAGGTAGTACGTATGTATGTATGTATGTATGTATGTATGTATGTATGTATGTATGTATGTATGTATGTATGTATGTATGTATGTATGTATGTATGTATGTATGTTCAAGATGGCGGACAGGTCAGTCGGGTCTCTCGCAGTCTCTAGATCTACCGTCTCTTGTATCCATCATCCGTGGTAGCTGTCCTCGTAAACACAGACAATGTCTAGAAGGAGTATAGGACTTGTGACAAGGGTCAGATTTCTTGCCAAAGAGTGTATCAAAAGTGGTAAAATTCGACTAGACTTCGGACAGAATGGTTACAATGTTGTAAAACGTGTTGTGAATGGCGGAAATAGTATTGTGATTTGTTTGACATTTCTAATTGGCTCCAGTTATCAGCATGAACCGACCAGTAATTCTTCTTGGAATAAGTTTATACAACAAGAAGGTATGTTCAGACATACTATATCTACACAACCCATTAAAATTAAACCAACTTTTGTCACTCCAACCCATCGAAATGGATAAAATTATTTTCAACACTTCACAAGTGTTTTCATCAAAAACAACACATTCCAAATCCAAAGACCCGATAATGGACAGCCGTTTAGCATTGAATTTCTCCGCTACTGCAAACGAATCTTAACAAAATTCCCAGATGGACCGATGAAAAAAATTATAAAAGACCCGATCAACAATTATGAAGCTCTATTAAAATACATTGAAATAAAAATAGGGTAGCCCTATTCGTCCTTAAGGTCGAATAGCATCAACCGTGGTTGCCGTACGTACGGACAAATAGTGTTGCTTGCACTATTCGTCCTTCACACGAAAGCTGGGCAATATCCCGTTTTTGCTTTTCCTGAGCTGGATTCGAATCCACGTAATTACATGATATAACCGTATCGTCTTAAATGTTTCACAAACCCCACCTCCTCTGTTTGTGAGTCAAATAATCAGTTAAGTGTGTATGTGTGTTTGAGGTGTGTGTGTGTGTGTGCGTGTGTGTGTGTTAATTTCGTGGGTTTTTTTTTGTTTGTTTTATTCTTCTGGGATATGATTTTTATTCCAGAATGGTGATTGATTTCTTATAAGGAACAATTGTCGTGTTCTCCTATTGGTAAGTATCCCATTCAAATACCTGCTCGAGAGTTTGGGTTGGCTAGGCACAGAGGAAGATTCGGCAAGTTTTCTTTGTTTTGGTTGTTTTTTTTTTCTTTGGGGGGGGGGGGGTTGTTGTTTTGTGTTGTTTTTTTTTTTTTGTTTGTTTTTTTGTT
>NC_088360.1:68924316-68944316 GCF_034508935.2 Berghia stephanieae | reverse complement strand
CTGGAGAAGAAATTGCCCGGCTTTTTCACCAGCAAGAGGTGACACTGTGTGACATCGAATCGGCTTCGGTCGAGAACCTGCCTAACGGCAAGATAGCTTCATCAGTGGGGACTTTCCACCTGTCCAAAATTTTGTTGAGTTTTTTTTTTTGTTTTTGTTTTTTTGTTTTGTTTTGTTTTGTTTGTTTGTTTTTTTTGTTTGCTTGTTTTTACTTAGTGTTTGTTACAAATTGATCCTATTGTACTAAATGTTACAGAGTTTTGCCACATACTGTTGGTTTACTTAAACATTAATTTTGTTTGTAAATATTCATTGTATGAATTGTTAACTAGAAGAATCTAATTATAATATTAAAAGGAGACTGTTATCATTCGACTTTTGTTACTTTCCGACCGTACGCTGCGATAAATTCTCATTATTTGGGCGTACACTGTGGTTATGTCTCTCACCAATTGGGCACTCATTTTAGTATATGCTCGACGGGCATTTTTTGAGGGTCTGATTACCGAATACAATTATGAGTTTGATTTAGCATTGTTGTAATGGACAATAATTTGTTTTGGTTTGAGAGATTTTCCATTACAACAACAAGCCTATAACAATTTGGGTTATCAGACCTGCAAATAAGCACAGATCGAATGCGACCGATCAGCACCAAATCTTCGCATATTTCTGTTAAAAATCCTTTCCATTCTCTATATGTTTAATATTATATTGTGATACTAACATTAATCTTTTCTCAATAAAACTTTGATTTTTGTAAACTTACATATAAGATAAAGATAATCCTTAATGCAATACCTTTGATTCTCTCTTTTAAAAATTGTGTTCAGTGTTTGCGTGCGCGGGCGCTGTTGTCTGTGTGTGTGTGTGTGTGTGTGTGTGTGTGTGTGTGTATGTGTGTATGTGTGTGTGTGTACGTGTACGTGTGCGAGCTGATCTGATCGTATGTATATGTATGAGCATATGTTTGTTTATATTTGCTGTAATTTTTTCAAAATCCGTTTCTTCGTCATCAAGTAAAGTTTATAAAGGGCCTATCCACTGGTGGTCGGTCTATTGAGCAAATTTGCTTTGTGCCACCCTATATTTCCCAATTTAGCAGATATTGCTTTTCATCATAAATTATAACATAGATATCTATGCTGCTTTTCGTTAGCACTTGCTCACTTTAGTTCGACAGGTAAATTTTGCCGGACGCTAGTTCATAACAGATGGCGAGTCACGGCCTGTGCCGAAAGGGAGACTGAGCAATTTTTCCTATTTTGATGATTTTTTTCTCAAGTTCAAAGTAGCGTAGTAAAGATGCTATAAGACGTTGCAATAAGATATTTTAGAGTCATAACGAGTGATTTACATACTTTTATGTGATATAATTTTAGTAGATCACTTGGGATTAGATTTTATAGGAAATAACCATAAAAATGGGTCAGAAATTTTAATTACTTCAAACGATATAATCAAAAATTACATAGTTATCTGAGTTTATACAAATAAATGAGAAATACTGCAATAATCATCAATATTCACAGAGTAGAAAGATATAATCAAAGTCGTTTTGTAATGAAGCATTGTTGAGATATCCGCTCACCTGTACAGCAATATCCTTTTTTGACAGCAATAAAAAAAATGCGTGATCACCGAATTGTAGGGGTTTGTTGATCAAATGGTCAAAACGAACTGGTTTTAGTAATGGCAATTGACAATTCATAGGAAAAGATATGTTATATGCATTCCTTTGACGTTTTTATAGATCTAAACTATATAATAATAATAATAATAATAATATAATAATAATAATAATAATAATAATAATAATAATAATAATAATAATAATAATAATAATAATAATAATAATAATAATAATAATAATAATAATAATAATAATAATAATAATAATAATAATAATAATAATAATATAATAATTATTATTATTATATAATTATAATAATAATATGATGACGATAATAATTACAATAATAATAAAGATAATAATAATAATAATAAATAATAATAATAATAATAATAATAATAATAATAATAATTAATAAATAATAATAATTAATAAAAATAATATAATAATAATGATGATGATGATGATAATGATAATTTTCATGAAAATAATATAGTGGCTATCACCTAAACGCCTGCTAATTTTGGTAAAACGCAATCCTTTCTCTTTAAAATATCATTCTAAATGCCCATTTAAAAAAAGATTGGAATTCGCCTATATATGTCCACTCTGACAGAAAGGAAATTTTAAAAAGGAGGAAAGAAAGAATAAAGAATTTTACTGAATCATTTGCGGCCAAAGAATTATTCTTTGGCTAATTATGTTTTAACTTGCTCCTGTATGAGGCAATTCTGTTGATTTATATTAAAATACTTTTCTTTAACGGGGATTAATACTTACCTTCTGAACCTACCTATCCCTATATAACGTGCCAATAATCTACCACTACTCTACTACCTATTTCTTTAAACCTAAAACATTTTATTACTATCTGTCAAGTGTCATGAGCTGAAACCGACTATAACAGGGGAAAAAATAAAAGTGGCACCATACACTAGTCTATGGAGAAACTATCTGACTCCTATCTGTCTACTCGTACTTGCCACCCTCCTAAATAGACGTACACTATCGCTATAGGAGATTTATATCTTGTTTCACGAGGCACTTAGCACAGTGTCATGGTCTAATTAGTGCTCAAGAGGTAACTCGACTACATTAATAAAATAAAGATGTGACAAATAAGGCCCCCAGAATTGACTAATTATTTTTTTTAATAAAGAACAAATGACGAATTGGTTTAGGATGATGAGAATATAGAGAGATGAAATTTAATTAAATTAATGTTCTTATAAATAACTAATGATCACAGATACAAATGATAACATGACAATATTACGTAACTGGTGAGGTCCAACTACCAGGCAGAGGACATGTTTAGCGACATCCGGACACGACAACATTAGTGGAACACGACATAACATTAACCACATCTACCCGTATTAACGTGAAAAACTATCCTAGATATTCCATTTCACGCACGAGAGCAAGTTGAAAATGAACTTACGGATATGTGAGATACAGATATGACACACAGACAAGAAGTCAAGAATAACGAGCATGATATATTATAAATATATTTATTAACTAAGCCAAAATATATGTGACAGTGACAGTGAAATTATTGAGAAGTCGTTTCATATATACATTAATAGACAATTATACGAACCATATCAATCTATCAAATTTCAAAGTTTATGACGTCACCTGGGACTTTGTGAAATGACAGTATCAATGGATATTTCAAATTACTTTTAGTGAAATAAGACAGATTTCAAATAAAATAATAGGGCAAATTTAACGAACGGAATTTAGTAAGATACACGCACACGCACAAACAAACACACACACACACACACACACACACACATATATATATATATATATATATATATATATATATATATATATATATATATATATATATATATATGAGTGTTGGTGGGTACTTGTAGGTACGAAAGTGCTCGATAATGGTGGTTAGAGCTAATATATAATGTAAATTTTCACTCACATTTTTTTGGCCGAGACGACTGGTTTCTGTGTTTTTTACACTTCTTCAGTCGGCGTAATCCATTGTAATGTCCGTAGAAAACTCCAAACTAAAGTTGTTTTGTTGTGAAGTGGTGATTAGTTTTGATGTGTATTGTGATGTGCTCTCATGTTTATATTATGAGTGTGTGTGTGTGTGTGTGTGTATGTGTGTGTGTGCGTGTAGGTGTGTTGTGTGTTGTGTGTACATGTGTGTGTGATTTTGTTGTGGAATGTGGTTGTGGCGGGGGGGGGGGGAGGGAAGAGGGGGAGGAGGGGTATAATGGGGTCGGGAGGGGGGAAAAGGGGGGGGGAGGGGAAAGGAGGGGGGAGGGAGGGGAAGAAGGAGGGAAAGGGAAAGGAGGGAGGGGGGGGGGGGGGGAGGGTTTATTTGGCCTTTTGTAAATTTTCACTCACATTTTTTTGGCCGAGACGACTCGTTTCTGTGTTTTTTACACTTCTTCAGTCGGCGTAATCCATTGTAATGTCCGTAGAAAACTCCAAACTAAAATTGTTTCGTTGTGTAGTGGTGATTAGTTTTGATGTGTATTGTGATGTGCTCTCATGTTTATATTATGAGTGTGTGTGTGTGTATGTGTGTGTGTGGTGTAGGTGTGTGCTTTCCTTTCCCCTTTCCTTCCCCCCCCCCCCTTTTTCCTCCCCCCTCCCGACCCCATTATACCCTCCCCCCCCCCCCCCCCCCCCCCCCCCCCCCCCCCCCCCCCCCCCCCCCCCCCCCCCCCGCCGCAACCACATTCCACTACAATATCACACACACATGTACACACAACACACAACACACCTACACGCACACACACACATACACACACACACACACAATCATAATATAAACATGAGAGCACATCACAATACACATCAAAACTAATCACCACTACACAACGAAACAACTTTAGTTTGGAGTTTTCTACGGACATTACAATGGATTACGCCGACTGAAGAAGTGTAAAAAACACAGAAACGAGTCGTCTCGGCCAAAAAAATGTGAGTGAAAATTTACATTATATTGGTCAGATTCAGCGTGGGTTACGCAACTGGATGCGTGGGTTGACGGAGGCAGGAAGTAATAACAAACCCACATGGTTGCCATTACCTCCACCATCATTCTCGCTCACGGTTTGTGGAAAGCACTTCATTACAGGCACGTAATAGTGAATCTAGTTTTTGTTTTGAACATTTCTATTATTATTCTTTGTAAATTGACCCATATTAAAAGAAACATACAAACAAAAAAGGCATGACCAGTCACTAACAATGCCGTGTAGTGTGTAGACAGTAACACAGTACGGTGAACATGACTGACACTGACATTGGGGTGTGTCTTTTTTACGAAACCCGCCGAAACCCGCCGAAACCCTGCGAAACCCGCCGAAACCCGCCGAAACCCGATGAAACCCGACGAATCCCGACAAAGTTATGGGAAGTAGGTGGCTGTGGGGAGTGAACCTAGAACTCAGGGAAGTGTACACCATTGGGGAGTGAACCTGGGACTGGGTTTCGGCGGGTTTCGTAAAAAAGAACCAGTGCTTTTTTACGAAACCCGCCGAAACCCTGCGAAACCCGACAATATACAGCAAAGTTATGGGAAGTAGACAACTGTGGGGAGTGAACCCGAGACTCAGGGAAGTGTACACCAGTCGGGAGTGAACCTGAGACTAAGTTTATCGGCCGGTTTCGGCGGGTTTCGTAAAAAAGAATTAGTGCTTTATTACGAAACCCGCCGAAACCCGACAATATCCGGCAAAGTTATGGGAGTTTGGCAACAGTGGGGGGTGATCCTGGGAGTCAGGGAATTGCACACCAGTGGGGAGTTAACCTGGGACTGTGTAAAAAGGATATCAGTGGGAAATAAACCTGGGACTAAAGGGACATGGATACCATTGAAAGTTGAAGCCGGATATGGGAATTGAGTACCAGAGGAGAATGAACCTGACACTATAGAAGGTGGGCGCCAGTGGGGAGTGAACCTGGGATTCAGGGAATTGCACACCAGTGGGGATTTAACCTGGGACTATGTAAAAAGGATATCAGTAGGAAATAAATCTGGGACTAAAGGGAGATGAATACCATTGAAAGTTGAAGCCGGATATGAGAGTTTGGTACCAGAGGAGAATGAACCTGACACTATAGGAGGTGGGCGCCAGTGGGGAGTGAACCTGGGACTATGTAAACAGGATATCAGTGGGAAATAAACCTCGGACTAAAGGGAGATGGATACCATTGAAAGTTGAAGCCGGATATGAAAGCTTGGTACCAGAGGAGAATGAACCTGACACAAAAGGGGGTGGGCGCCAGTGGGGAGTGATCCTGGGACTCAGGGAATTGCAAACCAGTGGGGAGTTAACCTGGGAATATGTATAAAGGATATCAGTAGGAAATAAATCTGGGACTAAAGGGAGATGGATACCATTGGGAGTTGAAGCCGGATTTATTTCCCACTGATATTCTTTTTTAGATATTCACAGGTTAACTCCCCACTGGTGTGCAATTCCCTGACTCCCAGGTTCACTCCCCACTGGCGCCCACCTTTTATAGTGTCAGGTTCATTCTCCTCTGGTACCCAACTCCTATAGTTCGGCTCGGATACCCACAGTTATCCATCTCCCACAGTCCCAGGTTAACTCCAAATTGGTGTGCACTTCCCTGAGTCCCAGGTTCACTCCACACTGGCGCCCATCTCCTATAGTGTCAGGTTCATTCTCCTCTGGTACTCAACTCCCATATCCGGCTTCAACTTTCAATGGTATCCTTCTCCCTTTAGTCCCAGGTTTATTTCCCACTGATATCCTTTTTACACAGTCCCAGGTTAACTCCCCACTGGTGAGAAATTCCCTGAGTCCCAGGTTCACTCCCCACTGGCGCCCACCTTCTATAGTGTCAGGTTCATTCTCCTCTGGTACTCAACTCCCATATCTGGCTTCAACTTTCAATGGTATCCATCTCCCTTTAGTCCCAGGTTTATTTCCCACTGATATCCTTTTTACACAGTCCCAGGTTAACTCCCCACTGGTGTGCAATTCCCTGACTCCCAGGATCACCCCCCACTGTTGCCAAACTCCATAACTTTGCCGGATATTGTCGGGTTTCGGCGGGTTTCGTAATAAAGCACTAATTCTTTTTTACGAAAACCGCCGAAACCGGCCGATAACCTTAGTCTCAGGTTCACTCCCGACTGGTATACACTTCCCTGAGTCTCGGGTTCACTCCCCACAGTTGTCTACTTCCCATAACTTTGCTGGATATTGTCGGGTTTTGCCGGGTTTCGGCGGGTTTCGGCGGGTTTCGTAAAAAAGCACTGGTTCTTTTTTACGAAACCCGCCGAAACCCAGTCCCAGGTTCACTCCCCAATGGTGTACACTTCCCTGAGTTCTAGGTTCACTCCCCACTGCCACCTACTTCCCATAACTTTGTCGGGATTCGTCGGGTTTCGTCGGGTTTCGGCGGGTTTCCTAAAAAAGACACACCGCTGACATTGGGGTCGGAATGTCGGAACCCATGAGCAGTGCTGGGATTACCCGCCCAAATCATTACCCGGGTATTACCCGGGTAGTGGTAGGATTACCCGGGTACCCGCGGCAGGAGTGACTTTTTGACCAAAAAAAATGTTTTTGTGAAAGGGGGGGGGGGGGGGGGGGGGGGCTTTTTTATTCTTAAAACTTTTTAATGTTTTTATTCTTTAATTTTTTTTTATTCATTTATTATTTATTATTTATTACAACAAATGAAACGAAAGTAAGAAACAAGGATAATTAATTACAATGAAACCAAAATAAATAAATAAATAAATTTTAAAAATACCTGAGATTCCTTTTAAAAGATAAGAACTAATATAGTCTTAATCTGTTGATTCCAAAATTGAATCAAATGTGTGTTAACAAATAAAACAAAAAAATCAATGTAATTGAAAAATAAAAGAGGGAAATCTTTTGAAAAAAGGCCATGTGAATGTAAATATGTAAGATCAAAATTGTATTACATCCAATTATCACTCAGTTCGGTTTCCATTTGTTGAAGCGGGTACCCGCTACCCGCCCCTTTTACTCGAGTACCCGGTTTAACTTTATTACCCGCGAGTACCCGCGGGTACCCGCCCAGTACTACCCATGAGTCGTTCGCAACTCTGCCTCACGTATTCATTTAATCAGTCAATTTAATTTTTATTAAGCTTGCGTAAAACATACAAACAAAAAAGACATGACCAGTCACTAACAATGCAGTGTAGTGTGTAGACAGTAACACGGTACGGTGAACATGAATGACACTGGGATCGGAATGTCGGAACCCAGTAGTCGTTCGCAACTCAGCCTCGCGTACTCATTTAATCAGTCAATTTAATTTTCATTTAGCTTGCCTATTCTTCAAGTTTATGTTATATTCACCTTTTCTATTTAAAAAGGGTAATCCAAACAGACCATAAACGATTTTATAATAAGCCGACTTCAACTTCCATCACACACAACTTATTTTGGGTGTTTTTTTTTTAACCAAACCGTTTGACTCAAATTAAAGCTTCGGCATTGGATAAGGAGCGAGGTCCCTGTTGCCATCTTGCTTAGTTTATACAGAGACTGGGTTGCCACCTTGGCTGTTCTTGATAAATAGTAAAATAGTACAACCTTGTGCAATATGAGAGAGAGAGAGAGAGAAATTTTGAACAAAAAACGAATCTCTCTCTCTCTTTTCTCTCTCTCTCTCTCTCTCTCTCTCTCTCTCTCTCTCTCTCTCTCTCTCTCTCTTCCTATTTCATCTGTCACACTGTTTGACAATCTTCATCACCTGGCTCACTTGTACTTGTAATATCGGGTGTGAGGTAAAATTTTGAACAATTATTATTATTTATAAAATGCAGAATCTTTTCAAATAAACGGATAAAATTGAGATTAATTCTAATCGAACAGTGGAACACAAAGGCAGAATTTGCGAACAATCTAACACATAAGTGTCGTGGTCTTATTTATAAAATGCAGAAACTTTGCAAATAAACGGATAGACTAGATGTTATTTCGATTCGAAAAGTGGAACACAATAGGAAAATTTGCGAATACCCAGTCCAGACATAAGCGTTATGGTCTTATTTATAAAGTGCAGAATCTTTCAAATAAACGGATAAAATAGAGATTAATTCTAATCGAACAGTGGAACACAAAGGCAGAATTTGCGAACAATCTAACACATAAGTGTCGTGGTCTTATTTATAAAATGCAGAAACTTTGCAAATAAACGGATAAAATAGAGATTAATTCGATTCGAAAAGTGGAACAACATAAGCAGAATTTGCGAATGCCCGGTCCAGACATAAGCGTTATGGTCTTATTTATAAAGTGCAGAAACTTTGCAAATAAACGGATAGACTAGATGTTGTTTCGATTCGAAAAGTGGAACACAATAGGAAAATTGGCGAATACCCAGTCCAGACATAAGCGTTATGGTCTTATTTATAAAGTGCAGAATCTTTTCAAATAAACGGATAAAATAGAGATTAATTCTAATCGAACAGTGGAACACAAAGGCAGAATTTGCGAACAATCTAACACATAAGTGTCGTGGTCTTATTTATAAAATGCAGAAACTTTGCAAATAAACGGATAGACTAGATGTTATTTCGATTCGAAAAGTGGAACACAATAGGAAAATTGGCGAATACCCAGTCCAGACATAAGCGTTATGGTCTTATTTATAAAGTGCAGAAACTTTGCAAATAAACGGATAAAATAGAGATTAATTCGATTCGAAAAGTGGAACACATAAGCAGAATTTGCGAATGCCCGGTCCAGACATAAGCGTTATGGTCTTATTTATAAAGTGCAGAAACTTTGCAAATAAACGGATAGACTAGATGTTATTTCGATTCGAAAAGTGGAACACAATAGGAAAATTTGCGAATACCCAGTCCAGACATAAGCGTTATGGTCTTATTTATAAAGTGCAGAAACTTTGCAAATAAACGGATAAGATAGAGATTAATTCGATTCGAAAGTGGAATGCAAATGCAGAAGTTGTGAATACCCGGTCCAGACATAAGCGTTATGGTCTTATTTATAAAGTGCAGAAACTTTGCAAATAAAACGGATAAGATAGAGATTAATTCGATTCGAAAGTGGAATGCAAATGCAGAAGTTGTGAATACCCGGTCCAGGCATAAGCGTCATGGTCTTGTTTAAATGAAACAATGCAGTTTTAAAAAATTTATGGTCATTGAGTAATTAAGCTAAATATGCGGAGTTCAAATAGATAACTTGATCTGTGAAATTTTTTATAATTAGCTGTTTTTATTCTCCATCATTTAGATTATGTGATTAAGTTTATAATTGAAATACAAACTTTTTCTCTCTTATCAATGTTTTGCAATAAGGAGAGTGTGAGTGAACCTGTGCAAAGAAAATTATTTGATAGAGTGATATTTATCATGCTTTTCAGTTTGTAGTTGAATTCTAGAATGGATTCTTTATAGTTCTCATTGATTGTATGTCAGTATGTCAGTCTTTAGGACACCGATTACCCTAATGCGGTCACAATTTACAATGTGACGGCCACAAGCCCGTTAAACGCAGAGTGGGGTATTGTTGTTTGCAAGTAATGCTATAGTTTTAATAGGATATCTGTCTCCTATTAAAATACATTCCTGTGTTGGATTTTGGATTAAATTCATGTCTTCTTCGGATTATGGGATATTTAATTTTCATGGATTGTGATTGTGATTTTCAAGACTATTAATGTAAGTAAATGCCCAAATAGATATTTTTATTCATTTATTCTTTATTTTTATTTTTTTAGTTTTGTTTTGTTTTGTTTTGAAGCATTTATTATAAGAAATAATGTACATATGCACTTATACACCAAAGACTGCTTTCAACTGCTTATTATTTATTATTATTATTATTATTATTATATTATTAATATTATTATATTATAATAATAATAATAATAATAATAATAATAATAATAATAATAATAATAATAATAATAATAATAATAATAATAATAATAAGTGCATTGAGTGAAATCCCAATCACGGTTGCCCAAATAAAACTGGCGCTAGAATCCCGACTACCTGTCTAAACGAATGTTGTTTGTACGATACATACTAACTACACGTTCAATATCGGGGGCAGAAAATATGCGTTTGGTTTTATGAAATTAAAACAGTAGTCCCACATTGTTCTTTGATGTTATTTGTGGTTGCATTTGCTTTGAAACTTACACATTATATTGTGTTACATTGTTTACAAAATATTTCTGGTACTCGTATGCATGTGTAGTCAATGGTCAATCGTGTTCTTTATTATTTTATTATTAATTTTGGCTTGGCATCTTACATATGTGAATTTGACAGGTTGTTATGGATGGTAATTACTCGTATAACATTAAGTGATTTTTAAACATTTTTACGGCGTTTTAAATGTCTTTCTTGCATTCATTGCCGAGCACCTCCACTTTTCTGTTACTATTTTAACGATCAGCTGATTTTCTCTTGCCTCCCCTTTAATTTCGCGGACTTTTTTCAGAACGAGGCGTGGGAGTGGCTAATACTAATATATATATTTATATATATTGTACACACACACAAACTTAACTCTCTCTCTCTCTCTCTCTCTCAGGTAGAAAATAATAAACAAGAATAAAGAATGTTTCCTTTATATTTCACATAACTCATCGTTCAACTATTGCCTTTGCCAAAAACTGAGTGAATAAAAAAACCCAGCTCATTAACATCTTCAAGAGTAGAAACGAACGTCCCTTCTCACTGCCATGCATGGATGTCAAAGAAAGGACTTTAAACAAAGTAAGCGTGGTCTTCTTTTGGTTTGTTAAAATACGATGACTTCCGCCATGCGCAGAGCCATTTCCATTTTAATGGTGTACTGGGTCTAAAACTCGAGTGTTAGATACCTATTAGTTAAAATACTCTCGGAAGTCTTTGCGATTTTTGCATTCATAAGAGTTGCTATGATATAAATCTTTCTATAAATGATAATGGTTAACTTTAGGCTGATAAAATTCGCACTAATTTTCCTTATAAACGCTAAATTAGTTTAAAACTAGATTCAACAATTCTTATGGAACGATGCACGCGCTCCCTTTTACTACAGACTTTTAAGCAAGTCAATTTTAAAAGTTTCATTTCAAAGTTGTATGTATGATTTGTGTTATTTTTCCAAATAATAATTGTCACGAAAAAATTATTTTTCTTTTGTCAAAATAACATAAAGTATTTATTTTTCAGGAAATAAAAACAAGCTGTTAACAGGCAACAGTTCAAAAGTTACTTCCGTCTTGTTTTTTCACTAGTGTTGGGCAATATCAGAAATGTTTGATATCAAGACGATATGATATAGCAGCGATACATATATTTTAACAGGAATTAATGATTATCACTTCCCTCGTTTGATCATATATATGGAAAGGGAGACTGCTATCATTCGCAGCTCGATTGCTGGATTTATAAACGCAACATGTATGAAGCATGACGGTTTTGTAAATATAAATCAATAACTCCGTGAGAAATATCTGTTGAAAAAGTCGATTAATTAGGAAATAGCGAAAGATAGCGCCTCGCTTAACTAATCATCAGACAAGAAGAGTGCATTGATAGCACGATCTTCCTATTCATCAAACGAAAAGAGCCACTTCCGGTATGACACAGTAATTACAGTTGATCAACCCACGAGAAATTCCTCTTCGTGGCGCGTGTTTTTCTTCAATTTCTCAGCTGCCCCCCCCCCCCCAATGCATAGCTGCAAAAATTTGTATGAACCTCTGAATCGATTTGTCTTAATAAAAAATATTTTTTCATGAATTTTAAAACAATAGGAAAGGATTTCGTTTATTACAGCTATATTAAAATCGATAACAGGTGAGGATCGGAATTCATAGAAGATTTACATTATCAAAATTATGAATTTTCCGCAAATCCATTTTGAAGGAATTCGTTAAACTGGAGTGTTCGGTTAATTGAAGCTTAAACGATATACGTGCAGTATTTGAATATGGAGCAACGGACGGCAATTATTAACCATCAGACATCTACATTTTATAACTATCAATACATATTACTGGTGAATACAAACGGAAGTGAAGATAACGCGCTTCCAATATAATTTCGATTGCAAAAGTTTGAGAAATAGCTTTGTATGCCAAAGAGGATTACATAAATTTATGTAGACTGGTCAAAAGTAAACAATCCATCAATTATGAGACAGTGTCTCCACAAATATGTGTTCAACAATAACAACAACAAGAACAACAACTACAACAACAACCAAGAAACACTGGACACACCAATCAGCACAGTCTGATGACTGGGATGATGAAAAGGAGAAATGAAACAATTACAGAAAGATTCGAGCATCACTCTATCCAATGAAATGTAATTTTCCTCTAGTTTGCGAAGGTTGCGGCATGCCTTTTCTCAGTCTACTCATTATCATTTATTGCCTCGTCGGTGAGAGTAAATTTGGTGTTCCTCCTCTCAATCTTTCCCTCTACTTAGCTCACAGTGATTTGGGGAAGTCGCGCAACCTCGTGTCAAAACTCCCTGATTAGAAAGTCTGCTTTGAAAGCTGTTTCTGGTTCATTTCTTTTTTTTTTTACTAAGGAGTATAGTTAGCATTTTGATAAATGGTCAGAATATGTAGTACTGTCTGATTGAAACAATGAAATCATGTCAGCTTTTATAATTGCCAAAGTTGAGGCCTTAAAGTGACCATGGGCCAACGAATGGTAGCGTTGAGCAATACAATACAACTGGGTGCTTCAATGGAGGGCAGCAAACGATATATAGTCAGTCTTAAAACACCTTTGCATTGATCCCAGAATAATATTCCAGATGATGCAGAGAAGAAAAAATGGCATGGTATCCTTTTAAATATCCATTATCATCACCACCTTTAAGAATAACAATGATTCTCTGTCAGGAACCCATGGGCCTTTTTCTGCTTGAATAATCAGACGTCCAATATTAGTTCGGATGTATATTTACGCTCACCCATACATCTTTGGATGATATCTATGAAACTTTTCCTGCCACGTCGTTCTACACTGGTGATCTCTCAGTCGTATTTCGATAACGATCTTCTGATGGTTGATTGTGAAATTCCAAAACCATTGCCGTCCTCTTTAATGACTTATCGATAGATACAAGAAGACTTCTTTTCGCAGCTTTACGATAGTGGAACTGATAGAGATTCTGTACCGTATCGTGTTATTTAAGAGCCTAATATGTTTTAAAAACCTTTAAAGGCCCTGTGAAACGTTCATGCATAGACAAAAATTTGTCAAAGTTATATAAATAGTGTTTGTTAATTTGACAATATTGAGTATACAATCACTATTTCAAATGATTTAAAGCGAGAGATTACATACCAGTCTTTGGTAATTGTGGCATGATGTAAATAATATGCCATAAATAATAAATTCAAAATTTAATACAAACTACATAAGTGGTATGTTTATAATACTCATAGCCAATTATTATTATTTGGAAAGAAGTATGACGTGAACTCATAATCATCATAATCACTACGTCAGCACAAGATTTTTGGAAATACGATGAATTCATTCATACTTTGTGGTGCGTAACTTGTTTTTATTTTTTACAGTGTAAAATCTATAATTTTATGTCAGCTGTTTTAAAGTAGTTTTTTATAGGTCTTAGAGAAGAAAACTTTTTTAATATGGCATCAATACGGTCCAAAATCGAGTTTTGCCACCGTCTCGTTCAGATAGGTTGACTGGTCAGAGGTAGTCGGTGGCTTATCTCCAGTGCTGATGGCCTTACGGTATGAACACCAGGTATCAGCACAGAGGTGATGCTGCGGGCTATCAGGTGTTGAGATGGAGTGGTAATACGATGCCCAGATGGCATCAGACATCTCCTTCACACTTCCATTATGTCCCCTGACTGCTCGAGTGTAGTACCGCTGAAGGAGTCCAATCTTGGTCTGGAATAGAACAGGAACAATTTTTAAAATGTAAAAATTGAAATGCAAGAAAAAGTTTACAGCTCATGAAATATATACAATCATAATGATACAAACCCTGAAAACTACTGAGACTGAGGAGGATAAGAAAAAAGTTAAAACCATAATTACAAACATGTATCGAGTTTCAGACTTGAAAAAATTCATACCTTGAGTATAATTATCGGAAAAGTCTACTTGCCCTGTAAACAACAATATCCAGTATCAAAAATAAAGCAGATGATGTTTTGACAATTGAAATAATTCATCCTTATTGCTACACAAAATGCTAGAATAAGTATCCACACTTGAATCAAAAATAACTTAAGACAAAAATATAATCTGAGAAAAAAGACCATAGACAGGAAAAAAATAAAAATAAAACCAAACCTGTGTCAGGCTTCCCTTGACACGACCGCCAAGAGTCACTGGCACCGACAGTCCTTTACACTTGGTGATAACGTTCCGCAGAGCAGAGTTGAGGCGCTTCGCCACACGGTTCACACACTCCTCTTTCTCAACAGGATTGTCAGGACCATATGGACATTCCTTCATCAGGGCGCAGAAAGTTTTGGAGTCACCATCCCCAACAAACCGTGTATAGCGCATATGATGGTCCTGTGAGCGCCTCCACATCACTAAAGCACCCTCCACCTCCATACCACCAGATGAACCTTCATAGTTTATGGTGCATGTGCCAGATATCCTATGGTCCTCTATGGCCTTAGTGTCTTGCGCATGGAGTGAGCAAAACTAAGAAATAGAAAGAAAGAGAAAAAAAAAACACAAGTAAACAAAGGGTTGTAATCCTGTACAAGATAAGTAATACTAGAGATATATGCTAACTAAAACAGAAAAATTCAAATGGACTTGACAAAATAAATGTATTTTGGTGGAATCTGTTTTTGTTTTATAAATTGTAAAACTCTTTTCAACATGTAAAAGTAGAAAAAAAGGCAGAGCATCAAAACTATGATATTTTTTCCTGTTCAATCTAAATGTTCTGATTACTTCAAAATTAAATTATTTAGATACCTGCAATAAAAGTACAAAAGAAAGGAAATTATCAACCATTAAAAAATATTCTCACCTTGCAATGAAGCGACATGACATGAAAGTCAATGACCAGACCAGTCATGACTTCAATGATCGCTGCACAGCCAAGCTTTGAAGTGTGGCCCCTCTTTGCCCAAGTACCATCATAGCTGACAGCGACGTCCAGTATTCCCTCTTGCGAGAAAGCATCCGGGTGATGAGTCTTGAAGTACTCTGAGACTTTCTCCCGTGACTGCATCAAAATGCTGGGTGAATATTCCGTGGCCTTGTCATAAATCGAAGAGACATGGCCGTTGAAGGCATTCAGAGTTATTCCAGTCATTCCCATTCCCTCCGAAAATTTCTGGAGAGAAGCGTGGCCAACACCAATAGATAAAGCTGAAGCCACTATCCTGCGGGACATCTCAAAGGATTTTGAATCTGGAAGACGATGAGATGAGTCAGCCTTGTTGATGATGGCACTGCAATGGCTGCACCACAACTCCAAGGACCCGACAAAAGCCATAGACTGGGGACCATTCCGAATGGAAAGACTGGCAGTTCCACAATCTCGACAGCAGATTCCGTCCAACAAAGAGCTGATTGCAGACAAGTCGACGATTACAGTTGATGATTTGTAATCACCGTTGACAATCTGAGACGAAGACGAGAAGAAGCCTAATTTCCGCTTCGAAGCAGATGGACGAGGAGTCAGAATATCCGAAGCAGGGCAATGGTGTCGTGGAAATGGATGCAGAAGAAGAGGGTGCTGGAGATGACGAAGGGGGAACTGTTGGTGAACGAGGTGCTGGAGATACTGATGCTGCTACAGCTAAGGACAATGTATCCCTTGAAACCGCCAACATTTTCAAGTGATTCCGCTGCGAAGTCACTCTTCGCTTGCGTCGCTGGATCACTCTGGCTTTCATGATGAATACTGATAAGAGAAAGAAAATCACAAAAAAAAATTATGAATGAGCTAAAGCATTGTTTTGAAAGTAACATCATAATAAATCATTCATGGTATGCTGTTGACTATGTACACTGAAGTAGTAAAAATTGAAATTGAAGTTAATTTGTAATGAGTAATGAAATCAACAACCTGCCAATTTGAGAGACTTCTATAGAGGAATACATGAATAATTCACATTTTATACAAGGCACAAGTCCAAATTGTGGACTATTCCTAATACTAAAAAACGATAAACAAATCAGAACTTATTCAGGCTTCTCTCACAAAAACACTAACTATCTACTACTACTAACACACTATCTATCTAGAGAGTAGAAGTAGATAGACTAGTACTAGCTGGTCATAATTTTGTGAGTCTTTAGCTGAGATCTACAAGAACGATCTATAAGAACTGCAGCAAAATAGTGAAATAATACTATTGAAATAAATCTGTACTTTCCTGAATGACAAAACTGATTTTTGTAGGTAAAATCGCTGTCAACTGAGAGGACAACAAAGAACGAAATCTATCGAAATCTATGACTAGTACTAGCTGGTCATAATTTTGTGAGTCTTTAGCTGAGATCTACAAGAACGATCTTTAAGAACTGCAGCAAAATAGTGAAATAATACTATTGAAATAAATCTGTACTTTCCTGAATGACAAAACTAATTTTTGTAGGTAAAATCGCTGTCAACTGAGAGGACAACAAAGAACGAAATCTATCGAAATCTACTCTACTAACGTATTCAACTTCAATGGTATTCAGATGCGGGCTCGTCTCTAGATAAATATTGCAAAATTAGAACATATACTCACCCAAAAGACAATATCCAGATGTGAGATGAAGTAATAACTTCACAAAACAAGAGAAACGATGATAATAAACAAAAACTTTCTTCAGAAAGCGTCTCGATTGAAAAGATGCGTGTGGTGAAGATGGCTTTGTTTACAGCAAGTGACAGAATGACCCATTTCCGATCATGACACGAGGGGAATCCCCTGTCTCTTCGGCCAATGGGAGAGCGGTATTTAATTTTCAACCAATCAGCGAACAGTAATTGGGAAATCTTGTGTTTGAGGCCAACTTATTATGGTCCACAGATCGGTAATTGTTATTTTTAGCCACTACCGGTTGTGGACTAATAATAACAAGCGAGAAACGATCTTTCTATTGATACCAAACACGATATGCTTGTATAAATAGAAAGTAGCGTAACTAAGGTGTGAAAATTACCGTTTTTAGGCAAACGATTTTTTTTTCTTGAAACACGAATGTACCAGGCCTACTGTAACTGCATTTTAATCACTTTTATAATGATTTTTGACAATTTAGATGTCAAAAAATCGATTTTTCGATATTTTTTCTATACAATGACGAAAAAAAAATGTAAACGATTTTTTCACCCTAAATCCCAAAAATTTGACTGATCATCCCCCTTAAGACAAATTGATTCAGGGGTTGACACAAATTTTTACAACTTTTGATAGAGGGACAGCTGAAAAAAAACCCAGAAAAACACGCGCCATTTATAAAAAATCTGACTATAGTCACATGCATGTAGCCATGTCACATGTCCGAAGTATTCTCGGGCGAGCGTCTCGCACATATTCCTTCTTCGTTGCCATTGTGTCTCCCGCTCCTATTATTCGCTATCTTTCTCTGTGTTCTAAAAATAATAACGACACGATCCTTCTTATTCACCTAAAAATGGAACTTTATTTTCAAGAAATTCGGAAATTTACGGTTCGGTGTGAAAAACAATTTCTAACTCTGAACGTAAAGAAAACCGAAGATATAATTTTTGGCTTTAGGAAATCAAAATTAGTTCATCGACCAATTGGAATAAATAATGAAAAAGTGGAAGTGGTGACAGAATTTAAGTATTTGGGAATAACAATCGATGACAAGTTAGAATTTGAGACTCATCAAGACAACAAATGAGCAGGTAAACAATGAAACTGGTCCACAACAATTTGGTCGAAACTATTATGACATTTGGTCTTACTGTTGGTTATGGGTGTCTCTTACAACAAAAGAAAAGATCAACATGCGAATAATAATGGAAACAGCAAGAAGGTCAGTTTACAATATTTAAGACAGTGTTCACAAAACTATGTGAGCAAAGTGTTGTGGACAAGACATTACAGATAAGAGCGAACAAGAAACACCCACTAAAAAAATAAATATCACCTCATACCATCTAGGAGACTATACAAACAAATTTAAATCAGAATCCAAATTCAAGACACCATTCGTACAACAATATATAATCTTTTATTTTTTTCTTTCAGCTTATACCGCATTTTGCATGGTTGCCATAATGAATGTCACATCTCCATGCATCTCGGTTCATAGCATCATCTTCCTCCTGGCCCATATCCTTCATATCGTCCTTTATCCTATCCAACCATCTAGTCTTTGGGCGCCCCTTTTTTCTCTTTCACGCTAAATGTAAATCTAATACTTTCTTCCCACGCACTCTCTCTCTCTCTCTCTCTCTCTCTCTCTCTCTCTCTCTCTCTCTCTCTCTCTCTCTCTCTCTCTCTCTCTCGTCTCTTAACATGTCCGAACCATTTCAATATATAAGTATCTTCTATCATCTTTATTGATATATTCTTCACTTCAGTCAACTTTCGAATTCGTTCATTTCTCACTTTATCTTTTCTTGTCCAGCCAAGTGACCATCTCAGCATCCTCATTTCCGCCACCTCAACTTCTCTATCTTGTTTCTTTGTTGTAGCTGCTGTCTCTAATCCATACAACATTGCTGGTCTTACAACAGTTGTATATATTTTCCCCTTCAGCTTTGAGGAAATTCGTTTGTCACACATAACTCGTTACCTTCCTCCAATTATTCCAGCCTGCCTGGATCCTCTTCTTAACCTCCATCTCATTGCCCCGATCTCCTTGTACAGTTGTTCCTAAGTATTTGAATTGGTTTGTCTCTGGCCCATCCTCTTCTCCTGTCTTTGTTGGTGGTTCTGCTCTCTGGTGTCTGATGTACAAATAAATGCTCTGTCTTCGATCTGCTTACCCTAATCACCTCCTTTCCAGAAATGTTTCCAGTCCTCCAGCTCCTTTTCCGCCTCAGCTTTTGTATCATTCAAAAGTACTACGTCATCCGAATACATCATGTTCCATGTTGCCTCATGCTGATTGTATCCTGTGAGAAAGTCCATTACTATTGCAAACAGCATCTATAGTCTTATTTAACGCGTTATAATTATTTATATCAATGTTATTATTATTATCATTATTATTATTATTATTTGCAGCAGCAGCAGCAGCAGCAGTAGTAGTAGTAGTAGTAGTAGTAGTAGTAGTAGTAGTAGTAGTAGTAGTAGTAGTAGTAGTAGTTGTAGTATGTAACAACAAAGTGACCGTTGCCCCGATGTTACTTAAGCGCCGGAGTGAGTTCGCAATGCGTCCAC